>NC_079212.1:142102679-142182679 GCF_029633865.1 Lampris incognitus | reverse complement strand
AGTATAGATTATGACGAATTGATGACTTAATTGATTATGGCTAATGACTATTGCAAACTGTTCTCTTCTCAAACATGTCTTCTCTCTCTCTCTCTGAATGATGTCTTCTCCATCTTCTCCATGTGAGTCTCTCTTGCATGCATGTGCAGTCGGTTCTCCTCCCAGGTCTCCATGGTGATGGTGGTCGCCATTTGGATGCTGCCTGCCCTTCCTCTCCTCACCTAAGTTTTTCTTAGTACATGATGATGCTGGTCGCGTGGCCTGGGTCCTGGACTGCTCCGTTGGCACGTGGACACTGCTTGGCATCCTGTGCATCCTGTTCTTCATAAATGTTGTGTCCATTATAATTCTGTTATCCTCTTCCAGTGTTGTATTGTGTAAATTGCGTGAACACAACATCCACTGCACGCTGTCCATCTTGGGAGAGAGATCCCTCCTCTGGTGCTCTCCCTGAGGTTTCTTCCTAGTGTTCCTCCCTGTTAAAGGGGTTTTTCCTTATCCAATGAGAGGGTCTAAGGACATGATGTTGTGTTGCTGTTAAGCCCACTGAGGCAAATTTGTAATTTGTGATATTGGGCTATACACACAACATTGATTTGATTTGATTTGATTTAGTCTATAACAGTGTTTCTCAACCGGGGGTCCGCGGACCCCTAGTGGTCCGTGGTGTAATTGCAAGGGGTCAGTGAAAATAAAATATCTTTAAAAAAAAGATCCTATGACATTTATAGAAATAGGATTATTTTACTCAAATGTGACTGAGGCCTTTATCTACCTAAACTATAAAGGGTAACAGGACTTTTTTCTCTAATTACATCTGTTTCACAAGTGTAATTTATTGTATTTTAATAAGAGATCTCGCTCCCGTTTGCATTGTTAAAAGTTACTGCATAAAAATTCTGTGTTGTTACATATATCTGAAAGTTACTGAATACATATTCTGTTGTTACATATATCTGAAAGTTACTGAATACATATTCTGTTTCGTTACATATATCTGAAAGTTACTGAATACATATTCTGTTTCGTTACATATATCTGAAAGTTACTGAATACATATTCTGTTTTGTTACATATATCTGAAAGTTACTGAATACATATTCTGTTTTGTTACATATATCTGAAAGTTACTGAATACATATTCTGTTTTGTTACATATATCTGAAAGGTACTGAATACATATTCTGTTTTGTTACATATATCTGAAAGTTACTGAATACATATTCTGTTTTGTTACATATATCTGAAAGTTACTGAATACATATTCTGTTTTGTTACATATATCTGAAAGTTACTGAATACATATTCTGTTTTGTTACATATATCTGAAAGTTACTGAATACATATTCTGTTTTGTTACATATATCTGAAAGTTACTGAATACATCTTCTGTTTTGTTACATATATCTGAAAGTTACTGCATAAGAATTCTGTTTTGTTAACTATATCTAAGTTACAACTGAAAGCTCTTATTTTTGCCCCAAAGAGTGAATAAATGCTATAATGCAATTCAAAATGCAGTTTCTACTGTTTCTATCAAATTGCAACCCCCCCCCCCACTAAGATCAGGTGGAGGGGTCCTCAGGGCAGATCAAAAATACGCAGGGGGTCCAGGACCCCAGAAAGGTTGAGAACCACTGGTCTATAAGTACAGGGCGCAGACACTGTGCGGACGGACCGCACCTCTTCAGAGTCCAGTCGCACCGACGCATGCCCAAAAAGCATACGTTTCCCCACAATCTTTGCGCGTGGTTTTCCTTTTCCGCCGGAAGTTGGGGTGTGAACAACATGGCGCTGCCCGCGGATGAGGAAGAAGAGCTGCCGCGTTGCCGCCTCGCGGAGGAGGTGTGCTGGACCGCTCCACGGAGGGCGGGGTGGAGAGCGGGGGAGTTCGGCGTGTCGGTGAGGGGTACGAGAAGCATGGCTGAGGAAAAACGCCGTCTCCCTACTGTTTAAAAGTTGGAAAGCCACGAAGAAGAAACTAAACGTTTCCGGCGCCGCACGAAATGCGCGTCGATGTGAAACCGTTTCATGCCGAGCCGTGTTTTGTGTGACACCGGTGCGCGCGCGGTCACAGATATTGAGCTTCGCGCGGACATGGGCGTGAGACACGTGGTCCGCTGTTGCGTCATTTTAGTCCGCGCGGACCCCAGGTGAGTACTCCGCTGAGGTGATTACGGTCAAGAGTATGAATTGGCCCTAAGTTGTTGCTGGAAGTGGTGTTGTTCGGCCAGTAGGGGGCAGTCTTCCATCCGGTCCTGATAAACAAATCCCAGTGCCCCCAGTGCAGCGACGGATCTCATGGCACTTATGACATACAGTAGGGGGGTCCCCGGTGTCTTCCCAACCTGGCTGTCTCCACCTGCCCCCCCCCCCGTAGTTGGCTCAATGATTCCTCCCTCCCCACCTCAAGCTGATGTGTGTGGTGGGGGTTCTGGTGCAAAATGGCTGCCGTGCATCCCCCAGGTGGTGCTACACATCGGTGGAGGTCGAGGTGAGCCCCCTCCCCTCCCTCCACTGTGAAGCGGCGGGTGTGCAGATGAAGTGCTTTATGAATGTAATGCATCGTGATGTGTTGACTCAAGGCCCTGGGTGCACAGAGCTGCGGCTGGTGACCACGTCTGAGTGGGTGGTGCTTTGATGCAATTTTAAAACATTCCACAAAGTCAAGTTACTCAACGTTTCAAGGAAGGCACATGTGCGATACTCGTAATCTCTGAAGCGCTCCAAAGATTATGTTCACCGGTTGGTGTTTTGATTCATTCCCGTTTGTGAAAGCACAACTGTTCCTGTTCCCCTCCTACAAATTCCGTACAACTGTTGTGACCGCTGTTGTTTCACTGTTTCATTTGTTTTACAAAAGCACCTGTAGTCCGTTTACCCCATCTTTAATTACTGTGATAAAAAAAAAAACTTTATTAATCCCCCTTGGGGAAATTCTTCCTCTGCAGTTAACCCATCCTAGCTGTGTCGCTAGCAGCAGTGGGCAGCCGCCGTGCAGCACCCGGGGGACCAACTCCAGTTCGTCTCGCCATGCCCCGGTCAGGGGTATTAACCCTAACACGCATGGTGGGGGAAACCCGGAGCACCCGGAGAAAACCCACCACAGACACGGGGAGAACACATGCAACCTCCACACGGAGGACGACCTGGGATGTCCCCCAAGGTTGGACAACCCCGGGGCTCGAACCCAGGGCCTTCTTGCTGTGAGGCAGCGGTGCTAACCACTGGGCCACCGTGCCGCCACGTAATGTGTGTGTGTATGTGTGTGTGTTTATATATATATGAGAGTCGTTTTATCGATGAGCTTGTTCATTCGAGCCGTGTCCTTCTCGACACATGGGACAAGAGGCAGACGAAACCAGACGCGTACATCAAAATGTTGGATAATACAGTTTATTCTCATCGATACAGTTGTGCAGAAACGGAGATGGATCCAGGCTGACTTTGTCTCCACGGAGATCCGTCTCCTTCTCAGCCCATGATCTGAAAATCGAGGACAAAGAAAATATGATGATTTCCTTCCAGGAATGGAATATTTAAAAAAAGAGGTGTCCGATCGAGTCGACCCCGCAACACCCACAAAGTGGCGTCCGGCGACGAGTGCTCATGCTTTCGATTTAGCTCTCCTGGAGCCATTAAAATGTTGTTGTTGTTTTCTGATGTGTTGGACGTGTGTGTGTGATACTGACTCCGTTCATCCAGCTGATGTAGGCGGAGACGCGGGTGAAGACAGTCGGCTTCCTGTAGGCGTTGCAACCAGAGGAAGACACGAAGCTGGTGACGCCGTGGACGACCCACTTGCCGTTGACTTTGCAGTTGAGGGGGCCGCCGGAGTCACCCTGGAGTCAGAGACGGACGCCGCAGCGCCGGCGAAAGTCAGCATCCAACATTTACAACGGGTGACTTCATCTCTGAACTACATGCTGCGGTGCCCTGGTCTTCTTTGAGGGTTAGTTTCAGATGTACAGATTAACTGTGGTGTTTCTATGCAGAACGGCTTTACAACGGTGTCTTATGGGACAAGTGAATGGGAGTGGTAAACGTGTCCTTTAAAGAACAGCGCCCCCCCCCCCCCCAGTGTCTCAGTCAGACTGTACCCATGACTGTCCATTATCTAACAGTGCGTTTACATGCACGGTTAAGTCGAGTATCACATGCACTTGTTCGTGGCGTTAATGTCTATTATTATTATTGTCTGCCACCGGAAACATCACCCTGATAGTAGCTAACAGCTTACAGACATATTTTAGTGTTTCTGACCTCATTAATGGCTCATTCATGCCCCCGCTGGTCTGGCTAGGTGACCCCACGTTGGCCCTCATTCATCAGAATATTCTATCTGACAGCAGAGGATCACTCTCTGGCTTCGCAACTGGGACGTACTGGGCGGCATTCAACTTCAGATTTACCTTGTCGGGCTGGTGTGAGGTTGATTTGACTACTTAAAGGTCCCTTTGTCCCCTTTCTGTTCTGCTTTGCATTCCCAACACCCTTCCTGCTGTCTGATTAGAAAATGCTAAGAGATTAAGGGGGGCACCACTTTAATCCCATTCAGGGTCAGGATGGGCTGTTGCCTGTAAGCCTTCATTAGACAGCGAGACACCCTGGACAGCTCATTAGTCAGTCTATCACAAGGCCCTCATGTAAATTCACATCCATGGGCGAGTATGGAGTCCAGATTTCCCCCGAAAGTGCAAGTTTTGATAGGGGGGGGGGGGGAACCCAGCTGGACATAGCACATGGAAACTCTGCACTGAGGGGCCGGGATTAAGTCCAGGAGCCACACTCAGGCATCCACACGGCTCTTCTCTTTCTGTTAAATGATGTAATCATGTGGTCAGTTGTCAGTATGAAAAATAAAAAAATTCAAAGAAAAGGAGACGGGGTCTGATGGGGACCACCGTCCACTTCTAAAAACCACAACAGCTTTTCAAACCGTTGCCAAAAGTCCACATATTCTTAACCACGAAAGACATTCTTACGCCAAGTGTATTAAAACCATCTGAGAGCTCAGAAAATAAAACGTGGCTCTGGTCTCACGGTTCAGTAGTAGTGCGATTAGACTTCCTTTTGCTTATGTTGGAACACAGCGGAAGTAGGCTCATGTCCTGTGTACGCACGTCTTTTTGGGGCACGGGAAGATGGCGGTGCGAATTCACGTTTGCAGCGGCCTCACCCAGTACCGTCCACGCAGCCTTTGTCCACGTCGGCCAAAAAGCCGGGGGGTAACACAGGGATTTGAACCAGCAATCCCCGTGTTGGTAGGCAACGGAATAGACCGCTACGCTACCCGGATGCCCTGAGATTCACTGTTTTGGCCGCAGATGCTTCACTGGTTAACAACCATTCAAATGTGGGGGGAAGTAAACACTTAAACCAACGTGTAGCCTAAAAACGTCACAGCTGGAAGACGTTCTTGTCCCAGTCAGATTCACAGCGTTTGCTTGGATTTGATTGCGGCGTGCGGGTTCGGGTTCATCCAAGTACTCGTGTGTTGCTCTCTCGACCCTTTATGCTGACTATCTTCACCGTCCAATGCAGTGTGTGAATTACACAGAGTCATTCAGACGGGGGGGGGGGGGGTCCTCTTTCTGCCATTTGAAATCATCTCCAACACACAATCATCAGAAACTCAAACACCAACATATGCTTCACTTCAGTTTTAGAGTCTCAGTTCACAATGCACTTCTGCTTCTTCAAGGGGCTCAAAGGTCACTCGGGGGTGTTTATCGCTCCCAGCCTCCCTATGATTACACCTTGCTCCTATGTGAATAATGCCAGAATCGGTATATAAACACTAGTCTCACATAGCCAGACCTCCACCTCCTCAGGCTGACAGAGGTCAGGAGGAATTCATGCAAATAAGTTGGTTTGGAAAGGACGGAGACGCAGTTTGGCTGCTGTCATACTTTCAACCAACACAGTTACACCAGGGGGAGCTAAGGACGGATCCTAGTACTGGTGCTCACTCATGTACTGCCCTGCCAACAACAGTGACTTCTTCCATACGGGGGAAAATTTGCAGCCATAGTGTCAAATGTTGGCTCGGACAAGACAGCAACTACTGAAACTCCCATTTAAAGCTTGAAGGTGTTTGCCACATTTGCGTCGAGTCTTTCCATATTAGCAGGAAGAATAAACGTCTGTTTCAAGGTAGAGCTGGGAGTCTGAAGCCATCTGTTAGCATTGTTAGCGTAGCCAAGACAGCAGAAGGAAACTTGTTTACACCAGAAAAGGAGAGCTATCCAGAGGTGGCTGTTTTCACTCATAGCCAATTGACTGGTTGCCTGAGGAGTGCTGTGATGTAGTTGTCCCTCTTTTTTTACAAGCTTTTCTGCAGACCCTCCATGAGCGTATGTGCTTAATGACACAGAGAGGTCTGGCTGTGCAAAATTATATAAAATCACATGTTCGTAAAAGGAGACAATTTCCATATTGGCCTCACCTGGCACCCAGAGTCGTTTCCGCCTCCGGCACAGACCATGGAGTCTTTGACAGTGCTACCCCACCATCCAGAGCTGGAGCAGGTCTTGTGGTCAACCACGGGCAGGTAGGCCTGTTTCAGCTGGGAGGACAGCTGGCCGCCGGCTGTGGTCGACAGAGGAACAACGGGAAAAAGCGATGGTTAGATCACAGGGCATCATCTCAGACCTCTGAATAAGCCTTTCAGATAGACACGTTCATTTAAAGCTGCAGTCTTGGGGATTGTTACTGACACTTGTGGTGATGTTGGCAACTGTGTCAGTGTTTGACAACGTCATATACCAGGGATCACCGATGATACAGTTGTGCTTCTTTAGTGAGGCTAAATGTTCATTTAGGGATGCTGAGTCCCATGAGACACCCCCCCCCCCATAATTCACACCCTACATACCAGAGATCCATTTAAAATGAGTTAGTCACCCGTGCTGTTGTGTCAGCAGCTTCCCCACTGCCAAGGAGAAAAACATGGTTGAACCGGAGTTTTACTTATTGGAGTTGCACTCTCTGTTGGCAGAAGTATTTGTCTGTGTCCTGGTCTTCCATATCTGCTTATTAGCCATAGCAACTTCACTTCCTCTTGAAACATGCTGCTACCTGTCTTATTCTTCTGCGTTATGTAGCTCGGCCGAAGACAAAGGAAAAATGCTACGGGCTACGTCATTTCTCCCCGACACGTCCTACCAGACGGTAACCACTGAAGCGAGCGACTACTAAGAATTCATGATTTGCTTGGTGTCGATGCAGTTGCCCACTGGGGACTGGGGTTCGCGCCCCGGTCTCGTCAGATCCGACTATGGCCGGACTCGATGAAGCAGCAATCATTGGCAACGCTGTCTTCGGGAGGGGGGCGGAGTCGGCTTGTGTTCGTCACGTGAATGCGTCTCTGTGTGTGTCGGAAAAACAGTGGTTCGGCTTGGATTCGCCTTGTCACGAAAGTGGGGAGGCGCTTTCCTTCGAGACTGCCGGCCGGAGAGATGCAGTTGGCGAACGCATGCAATACGAGGGTGGGTGTTTGAATTAAAATAGGGATCAATTGGCCACTAAATTGGGGGGAAAAAGGGAAAAATCAGAAATAAATTTATAAAAAAAAAAAAGAATTCATGATTGCATATTCATAGACTAAGCAGTTTTATGAAAGATGACGGTGACAAAGGCTAGAAAGGACATTTGTTTGCGTGTACATCTTCAGGACTGTTGCTTTAAATACTCAGCCTGTGGCTAGAACTTAAAGCGGCAGTAGACAACTTTTTTTGCTTTAACTTATCCATTCATCCATCCATTATCCGAGCCGCTTAGAATAGAATAGAATAGAATACACTTTATTTGTCATTTGTACAAACGTACAATGAAATTCACTCTCTGCGTTTAACCCATCCTAGCTGTGTAGCTAGAAGCAGTGGGCAGCCGCCGTGCAGCACCCGGGGAATGGGTTACCTTTGGTTTACCCTTTCCAGGTACTGACAGCTGGGTAGACTGTGCCCGGGGTTTTGAATTCAGAGTTTCCTTCTCCTAGCTTTTGCCTAAACAGGCATCAACCCACAAGGCAGTGGGCGGATTTGAAATCAGAATTCTCTTCTCCTATCCCAATGTGTTGACTGGACTGGGCACCATGGGAAGTACCATACAGGCATGCAAGAGGGCCAGATCTATCAGTAGGGACATTGTCCTTAGCCAAAGGGCCCTTGCTGAGGTAAGGTGCTACCCCTCTACAGCCTGCGGTTGCAGTTTAGCGTCTTACCCAGGCTTATTCCAATTGGGGTCACGGGCGACCTATCCCAGCAGTCATTGGGCGGAAGGCGGGGGAGACACCCTGGACAGGCCACCAGACCATCACAGAGCCGACACACACACATTCACACCTAGGGACAATTTAGTACGGCCGATTCACCTGACCTACGTGTCTTTGGACTGTGGGAGGAAACCGGAGCACCCGGAGGAAACCCACGTAGACACGGGGAGAACATGCAAACTCCACACAGAGGACGACCCGGGACGACCCCCAAGGTTAGACAACCCTGGGGTTTGAACCCAGGACCTTCCTACTGTGAGGCGACCGCGCTATCCACTGCGCCACCGTGCCGCCCCTCAACCAGTCAACTTAAGGGTCCGACCCGCTTTAACTCATCATTATGAAATAAATGTTGATTGCCCAGTGTAATGGCTATAGAATGACACCATCGGCGTTTGGATTGGTTCCCTATAAGCCGCGCTTTCAGGGTTATAGGGAACCAACTTTTGTCTGCCACGGGAAAACGAAGGCCCGATTTACGGCACAAAAGAAGAGCGTCAACTATTGCGCAACCAAAACAGGAAGAAGATAGTGCTTTTGTTTTCCCCGGTAGCCATCAGAAGCTATCCCTAGTCACGGAAATGGCGGATGGTGGAACAACCGAAGTGACAGTGGAGACTACCCCGCAAGAGAAAAAAAAACCCGTTGACTGAGGAGGCAAAGAAGGTGAAGAGGGAGACGATGGAAACAGAGGTAAAACAAAACAAGAGTGAACCTCGGACAGGCATTCACTCGATGGAAAGAGCCCCAGTGTCGTATCGAACCCTGTGTAATCTTTAAGTGCCGCTGAGTGGTACTAATTATCATTGACTGGTTCAAAGTACATGATGTAGGTTTGTGCTTGTTTTTTCAAACAAAAAAATGCGTAATTACATTTTTTCGGGAAAAGCAATACTTTGATAAGCATAATTATACAATTCCAGTGGATGGGTTATTTTCATTGACTTGTTTGTTTCAGTGGATAAAATTACCTATTGTACCTTTAATGTAAATCTCTTAACGCTTGTCTAGCCGAGCCACGTGATGCCTATTGCATGTTTACATGTCCTGGAAGAAGAACCCCTCTTCTGGTGCTCTTTTTGAAGTTTCTCCCATTGTTTTCTTCTGATAAATTTTTCTTTTTTCCTTGTGAAGTTTTTCCCCATCTGAATCGAGGGTCTAAGGATACGGAGAGTCCAACGTTGCACAGTGATGTGACTGTAAAGTCTTCTGGGACCAAACTGTGATCTAGGGTTACATAAATGAATTTGGCTCGACTTGACTGAAGGGGATAAACTCACTGGCGGTGCGTCCCCATCCGGTGATGTAGCAGAAGTTGTTGTGGGGCAGGACCTGGCCGGAGGGGGGCAGAGAGCCCAGCTGGACGTAGGAGTTGAGGGTGGCATCAGAGGACAGACGCAGCAGGGCGATGTCCCACCTATGGACACAGCAAGCATTCCCACAAGCCTCGGTAACTTTTTTTTGGAGTAACTTTTTTTTCCCCTTACATACCAACTGCCCTGATACTCAGTTTAAACCTGTTATCAAGGAGTCGACTGTTGTCCAGTTAGTATACCTCAGTGATCTGTTCAGGTGTATTTTCTCAGACTTTGTCCAGCTAAACATTTTCATCTATGATTGGCCATCAGTTTTCCAGTTTGTCTCACAATAATTGTGGATTCAAGAAATCTGATAAAGCAGCGCTATTGTAAAGCGACTTGTTAGTGTTGGAAAGCATTAGAAAGTGTTAGAAAAGCGCTATATAAGTTTGATTTATTATTATTATTGAATCAGTTCTTTATTAAATAAGCACGAGTTATAAATACAGAGATAAGTTATTTCGGAAATGTACAAGGACGTGTAGAAATATTACGTAGTTTCTCTTAACTTTAAAGAAGAAATGTCGACATGTCTATATACTACATTAGAATATTTCAGGGTTAACCTCGTGTTATTTCTGTAAGTATGGATGTAGACTATGAACTGTAATTACATTATACATTTAATTAATGATACATTTTCATACGATGTAAGTAATTAACAATTAACATTTATTAATTAATTACCAATTTTATTTATAATTTATTTATAAATGTTTAAATATAAATTTAATATTCTAAATATAATTTTAAATAAATAGTAAGTAATTAATTATTAATTAATTAATTAACGTGATTAGCCGAAAGTAGTAGTAGTAGTACTAATAGTAGTAGTAAGTAATTAACAATTATGTTATTTTGAAACTAATGCATTTTGCACTACATCAATGCTTTTATTCCTTTGAATAAGTTAAAATAGTTTAGTTCCTTTGTAAAATACGTCTTTTTTAACAAAAACTACATTTTTATGTTACTCAAATGTTTCAATTTGTAATGTAATTAAACATCTTTCTGTTCTGTTCTCGGTTTGCACATAGAAGTGTGTTTCAGTAAAATTCTCCATCTGATCAACTACCAGCCCGCCAGCTATTCCATTCTGTCCTAGCACACAGTCCTGCACGTGGGTATCTACTCCCGTAGAATTCCTCCACCCGATTCCTTATTACACACCCGCCAGCGACGTTGTTGGAGTTCCATCTGGGGTGGACGTAGACGCGGTTGACGCTCATGTACTGCTCTTTGCCTTCATTGGTTTTGATGTTGTGGTCTCCAAGAACAACACGCCAAGTCCTGGACCTGTGGAGACAAAGACCAAGAAACACCAAACGTCTGAGGCCAAGTGGTCATGGGTAAACCCCTGCAGCCGATGGGTACCCCGCCTGGCAGGTTTTGCTGTGATAAGCGGTTTACTCTGGTGGTGAATAGACAAAGTGTTGTGAGTGACACCACGTTACATCCAAGCCTGGGATGGATCTGAAGGCAACGCAGCACTGGCTGGTCTTCTCAAGCCAACAAGACTCACCCAAGTCTGAATAAAAGAACGCCAGAAGCCGTGTGCGTCGATTGCGGATTGTACCTTTAACTCCTTGAGCAGCTATACCATTTGTCTGGCACCTATGTGTTTGTTATGTGTGCGTGTGTATTGTCTGCTCTCTGTTTTGTCTGGTAACTGGACTCAAAACCCCTAAAAGTAGAACGATGATGATAAAAATAACACCGAGTCAACTGAGGGGTTCTTCCGAGAAATCGTCTCTCAACACAAAAATCAAAACGTAAATATACATTTCAATTTAATTTAACCCCCCCCCCAATAAGAAATGTTTACTTCTTTTGGGGAGGCTCAAAGGTCATTCATGGGTGGTTCCCCCTCCAGGACCCCCCCCCCCATCACTCACACCCTGATTGTAGACTGGTGTCGTTTCACAGAGGAACGTGTTTATGTACGGATCTTGAGGACTAACACCATTCACATTCAAGTCAGGTCACGTTTTATTGATCGCTGGTTTGAATCCCCATGTTACCCCCGGCTTGGTTGGGCGTCCCTACAGACGCAATTGGCCGTGTCTGCGGGTGGGAAGTTGGATGTGGGTATGTTCCTGATCAATGCACTAGCGCCTCCTCTGGTCGGTCGGGGCGCCTGTTCAGGGGGGAGGGGGAACTGGGGGGAATAGCGTGATCCTCCCACGCGCTACGTCCCCCTGGTGAAACTCCTCACTGTCAGGTGAAAAGAAGCGGCTGGCGACTCCACATGTATGGGAGGAGGCATGTGGTAGTCTGCAGCCCTCCCCAGATTGGCAGAGGGGGAGGGGGTGGCGCAGCAACCAGGACGGCTCGGAAGAGTGGGGTAATTGGCCAAGTACAATTGGGGGGGGGGGGCAAAAAAAAGGGAAAAAATGTTTTATTGATCGCCGATACATTTTCAAATTTAGTCCAAGGAACTTGACTTGGTGGGATGTTCATATATATTGAGATAAAAATCCACACCTGTACCAGTTTTCAGCTGTCTATCTTGTGGTGGTTGTGCGTGTGCGTGTCTGTCCTCCATATCCTTCAAGAGGAGGGCCCTCTGCCAGGACTGAAGAAATGCATCATTTGTGTACGTGTGTTACCCTCACCTGTCCACGCAGTGAGCAGCAGTCATCACCCATCCTCTCCTGATCAGGGTGCCTCCGCAGGTGTGGTAGAAGGAGCTGCCAGACTTGTACTGGAGAGAAATCTGAGGAGAGGAAAAACACCAGCGGAGGGCATCACTTCCCCGGCCTTTTGGCTAAAATCAAGTGTGGTATCATCACGGACGTGACACATGAACTGACAAGCTCATCATCAGTAACAGGGTTGCTTCCAAGCATAGTGACCAAGCACAGACAAATACACCGAGGGTGCCAGACAGTCACCACAACTGCAACATAATACATCTGAACAAGTCTGACAGTCTTCAAATCATGCAGAAATATCTCATCATCCCATTTCTCGGTTTATTCATCGTGACTCAAGATCATGATTTATCTTGTTTCAAGAAATCTTACCCAGTAGAAATATTTTAATGCACTGGCAGAATATTTTTTTTTATAGTCTTGGGGATTTTCTGGCCTGAATATGCAAACTTCTGTCTCAGTTTTTGACATGGCATTTTTGCAATGCGGAGGTTTCAGACCGTCGGTGCAAAATTGTCCTGAAGGGAAATGTGAGGGAAATAAATAAATACATAAATTCATCTTCAGCCGCTTCTCCGGGGTCGGGTCGCGGTGGCAGCAAGCTAAGTAGGGCACTCCAGACGTCCCTCTCCCCAGCAACGCCCTCCAGCTCCTCCTGGGGGATCCAAAGGCGTTCCCAGGCCAGATTGGACATGTAGTCCCTCCAGTGAGTTCTGGGTCTACCCCGGGGTCTCCTCCCAGTTGGCTGTGCCCGGTAAACCTCCAAAGGAAGGTGCCCAGGAGGCATCCTAATCAGATACCCGAACCACCTCAACTGGCTCCTTTCGACATGAAGGAGCAGTGGCTCTACTCCGAGCTCCCTCCGGATGTCCGAGCTCCTCATCCTATCTCTAAGGCTGAGCCCAGACACCCTACGGAAGAAACTAATTTCAGCCGCTGGTATCCGCGATCCCACCCTTTTGGTCACCCAAAGCTCATGACCATAGGTGAGGGTTGGGATGAAGGTTGACTGGTAAATTGAGAGCTTTGCCTTCCGGCTCAGCTCCCTCTTCACCACAACGGTCCAGTACAACGTCCGCATTACTGCTGATGCTGCACCAATCCGAGGAAAATGTTGAACTTTATGGTAATGCCACATGAACACGAATTTACTGGCCATTCATGACAAGTTACAAGGCGAATAGATGTGCCTCAACTACATTGAGTGGTAGCTTTATGAGTAAAGGGGCTTTTCTGTATCCCTAGTTTGCCATTGTAATGTTCGATAAAATATACATCAAACTGTTTGGGATAGACTCACAAATCTCATGCAAGGTGAATACTGAAGGTCCTGCGGTGTAACAGAACCATGGTAAAGATAGCGCCACGTTCAATGTTCACCTTATATTCAACTTTAACAGATAATTACTGTTTATCCCTGCAACACCAAGAAATGAAAATACTTGTGTTTGGTAAAATGTGATTCAGGAATTTGTCCCACACAGTTTTTGATGTAGATTATATTTAACAGCATATTATAATGACAAGGAAAAGCCTCTATTTTACTCAGATTACTCGGTAATTTCCACTCATCCTAGTTGAATTGCATCTATTTTAGTCATAAATTACTCGGTTATTTCCGTGTCAGGAATGGCCTGTATATTAAAGGGTTACCCAACGGGACATACCTGCCAGGGCCAGGAGTTGGGGTTGGCCACCTCACCGCCCACCACTCTCTCCCCCATGCTGTCCTCCAGGTACCGGGGCTGGGGCTCCAGCTCGGCCAGCGCTGTGTGGAGGGAGAGACAAATAACATATCAGAGTTCAAAATGTCACGCAGTCCCTCTCTGTTCAGTCTTCCCTGCTGAGACTGGAGAATGAGTGCGGGGACGGGAAGAAAGCCGAAGTTCTCACCCAGGGCTGCGAGAGAGGTCAATAGAAGAAACCTGAGCATGGTTGCAGTCCGTCCAAGATTTCTGCAGCGGTGAGCACTCTCACTACTCTTTTATACCGCTGGGAGTCCTTCGTCTGGTAAAGGGGCCATGTGTACGTATCACTGGCTCTGAAGCAGCAGATGCCCACCTGCGTCTTTCTCACCGCTATCGGGGGACTGCAGACACATTTATAAAGTTAGCTGACTCAGACATTCCTATCTTTACCATTTGCATGAGTTACTCACCATTACTTGATATGTTGCAAAAGCTTTTGTCAACTTGAAGTCAATTTAAATGGACAATGCAGCACATGTTTAGTATAGTGCAGAACAACATTCTAATGTAAATAAATGTACCTCTTAAGTGTGGGACTGCAAATTACAACCTACCAATATCACTAAACATGTTCAGCATGCTAACAAATTATTCATATTTTCACTCAGTGCACACATGAATGCCCATGTCTACCTTTACTTGTACCTCATTGCATTATATAAGTTTGCCAGAAAATAAAGCAATAGATTCTTAAAGTGGACAATGAAATAAGAGAAATTAGAGGTGGGGAAAGTGTCTTGATACATGCTCAATAATCCAGGTAAAGAAAACTTGTGACCAGATGAGCTGATTCAACTTTCTGAGACAGAAAGAAAGGCAAACGTATGCACCAAAACCAAACAGTACTTTCCGTTGCATTTAATAAATCTGCCAGAGCAACTTATATTTATACCCAAAACGTTGTAGACAGTACTTCTCTGCTGGAGTAAATGGGAATGTGGGACTATGGAACCTGAACAGGAATCAACATTGCGCAAGAGCTGAGAAGTGAGGCCCGAGTTTTCCAGTTGGGGTATGTCGTTAAAAAAAAAAAAGTGGTGGAAGTGATGGTGTTTTTTCTTTAAATTATTACACCAGGTTAAACCACACTTGCATCTCTGCAGCCTGTCTTCCTCATTTTGTCACTAAAGCACAAAACAGGGCTCATCAATTTGATGATAAAACTACAAAAAATGACTTCCCTGTAGTGTCCAACTGGCAAAACCACTTGAACCCGTTGTTATAATGACTTCCAAAGTTATACCAAAGAATGTTGGAAAGGCACTTTAATGGTAGCAAATGACTAACCAGGAAGGAAAAAGTTTCAGGTATTTCTACAAACCACCCATTATTCATCCATTATCCAAACCGCTTATCCTGCTTGTCAGGGGATGCTGGAGCCTATCCCAGCAGTCATTGGGCGGCAGGCCGGGGGACACCCCGGAGAGGCCGCTAGGCCATCACAGGACACACACACACACACACATATTGCATTACCGTGTGATGCTGCAAATCATATTGCATTGCCGTGTGATGCTGCAAATCATATTGCATTACCGTGTGATGCTGCAAATCATATTGCATTGCCGTGTGATGCTGCAAATCATATTGCATTGCCGTGTGATGCTGCAAATCATATTGCATTGCCGTGTGATGCTGCAAATCTTGGATATTGGGTCTGCACCTGCATAGTTCCAAGATCATATGTGTATGCATGTGTGCATGTGTAAAAAAAGGTCCACACACACACACACACACATTATCTGAACCGCTTAACCGGTTGCGGGAATGCTGGAGCCTATCCCAGCATATGAAATTATTACATTATCAAACCAATCGAATTGTAAAGTTCACTTTTTCAATTATCATAATGTTGGCAATCGGTGATGAAATTACGTCCAACAATGTACCCTACTGTGTCCAATCAATATAGATGTAATTCTTAGCCGATTTGAGCTAATGGCTAGCTGGGCCACTGCTGTCAATTAATGTTCCGTTTTCTTTGATTTGGAGTTATATGAATATACAATAATAATACAATAATAATACAATCTAAAAACACAGGGCAGTCTCATTATATTACCGGACGGACTGTAGTGGTCGGGGTCACACTGCCTGGAGTTCATTTACATTATTTATTATTCACTTCCGGGTCGGCCGCGGACCGTCCCGTGAAGTGAGACCGGACGAGCGTCGCCGCGGCCGACCCGGAAGTGAATAATAAATAACGGAAATGAACTCCGGGCCGTGTCGAGGTCCCCGCCGAAGTTCGTGAAAATTAAATTCAAACGTTTTATGATGACTACAGACCGTTTTACAACATATTTCAAAGTATATCAAAGGTGTTAACTCGTATGCACCATTTTTACCTGGAATTCTCCTCCTCAGTGTGACGCAATTTTCCCGCCCAAATAGATTCCGGGTGGGGGTACGGAATTAATGCCTCCAACGACGTTCGACGCCAGCGCTACTATGTTGCTCAAGGTATCCGGATTTAATACGAAACCCAATAGCAGGTCAAGTGTGTGAGAGAACAAAACCCTAAACCACCTTGGAAAAATGTGAAAACTCGCCAACATAAACCAGCTCAGCGTTTCAACGTCTGACGCTGTGGATAGGCGCAGGGATGGCGGCTTTGTAACGCACCTCTGCACTTTGTTAGCAAACGTATACATGTTTTCGTCTAAATTAGAATATGTTGATCAAAGGTATAAGAAATTCACCCTACTACTCCTACGACTCCTACTACTACTACTCCTACTACTGCTACTACTCCAACTACTCCTCCTACTTCTACTACTACTACTACTCCTACTACTACTACTGCTTTCGGCTGCTCCCGTTAGGGGGCGCCACAGCGGATCACCCGTTTCCATTTCTTCCTGTCTTCTGCGTCTCCCTCTGTCACACCAGCCACCTGCATGTCCTCCCTCACCACATCCATAAACCTCCTCTTTGGCCTTCCTCTTCTCCTCTTCCCTGGCAGCTCCATATTCAGCATCCTTCTCCCAATATACCCAGCATCTCTCCTCCACACATGTCCAAGCCATCTCAATCTTGCCTCTCCTGCTTTGTCTCCAAACCGTCCAACCTGAGCGGTCCCTCTAATATACTCGTTCCTAATCCTGTCCTTCTTCGTCACTGCCAGTGAAAATCTTATCATCTTCAACTCTGCCACCTCCAGCTCCACCTCCTGTCTTTTCATCAGTGCCACTGTCTCCAAACCATACAACATAGCTGGTCTCACAACCATCTTGTAAACCTTCCCTTTAACTCTTGCTGGTACCTTTCTGTCGCAAATCACTCCTGACACTCTTCTCCACCCACTCCACCCTGCCTGCGCTCTCTTCTTCACCTCTCTCCTGCACTCCCCGTTACTTTGGACATTTGACCCCAAGTATTTAAACTCCTATGCCTTCGTCACCTCTATTCCTTGCATCCTGACCATTCCACTGTCCTCTCTCTCATTCACGCATAGGTATTCCGTCTTGCTCCTACTGACTTACATTCCTCTTCTCTCCAGTGCATACCTCCACCTCTCCAGGCTCTCCCCAACCTGCTCCCTACTCTCACTACAGGTCACAATGTCATCCACGAACAGTGTATAGTCCATGGACACTCCTGCCTGATCTTGTCTGTCAACCTGTCCATCACCATTGCAAACAAGAAAGGGCTCAGAGCCGATCCTTGATATAATCCCACTTCCACCTTGAACCCATCCGTCATTCCAACCTCACACTTCACCACTTTCATACTGCCCTCATTCATATCCTGCACCACTCCTACATACTTCTCTGCCACTCCCGACTTCCTCATATAATACCACACCCCCTCTCTCGGCACCCTGTCGTATGCTTTCTCTAAATCTACAAAGACACAATGTGACTCCTTCTGGCCTTCTCTATACTTCTCCATCAACATTCTCAAAGCAAACATCACATCTGTGGTGCTCTTTCATGCCATGAAACCATACTGCTCCTCTCTAATCATCACCTCTCCTCTTAACCTAGCTTCTATTACTCTTTCCTATATCTTCATGCTGTGGCTGATCAACTTTATACCTCTGTAGTTACTACAGTTCTGCACATTGCCCTTATGCTTGAAAATCTGTACTAGTGTGCTTCTTCTCCACTCCTCAGGCATCCTCTCACTTTCCAAGATTGTGTTAAACAATCTAGTTAAAAACCCCACTGGCATCTCTCCTAATCATTTCCATAAGACATTTACCCTACGATATTTCTATGTCTCTGTTTCACTTATTTAAAGGACAAAGCAACTTGTAAACGGGAACTAAATATCCCATTCGTTTTCCCCATAGGTTGAAACATAACGGATCGGAGCTCACGCAGAAAGCATCTGCAAAGGCCGCCATCTTGCATGACCACATGACGGATCCGGAAGTAATTTGGAAGCCATGAACTGACGTCACCATGCAGGTGGTATGCTTAAAATAATTTGCCTGGTTTTAAAAAAAAAATGATTTGCCTAGTTTAAAAAAAATTGCCTGGTTTATTTACAGAGAATTTTTATCTACATATAATTTCACAGTAACCTCCAAGGAATTTGCGATGGTTTTTGAGGCCATTCCAACTGGCACCCTAATGTTTTTCAGAAACGTAATCCTGCGGCTACCCTTCTCCTTGATCCAGCTGACTCTCCAGTAGGTAAGATTTGCTTTTCATTGCGTCCCCAAAATAATAATAGCGTCGTACGTGGCCCATATCAAAGAGATGTTGTCTCTGTCCCATATGTCACGGCATATTGGAACCGGTTTGTAAATGACAGTCACTGGAAGAAGGGCTGGATGCTTCCACATAGGTGTCCTTTAAAATCATTCATAAATACTATCCCGCCAAATCACTACGTGCAGAAATTTAAAAGAGTTGTAAACACGAACTGTTCTTTCTGTGATGAACATCCAGAAACAGTGTTACACTGTTAGACTGTTCTCACACCAAGAAATTCTGGCAAGACCTTTGCAGATTTGTCATTGATCATCTTTTCAAAGACTTTGTTTTATTATGGGAGAATGTAGTATTTGGTTTCTTTAAACACCGCTTCTCTGGGGTAGGGTTGTGGGGGCTAAGTAGGACACTCCAGACGTCCCTTTCCCCAGCAACGCCCTCCAGGTACTCCTGGGGAATCCCAAGGCATTCCCAGGCCAGATTGGACATGTAGTCTCTCCGGCAACTTCTGGGTCTACCCTGGGGTCTCCTCCCAATTGGCCGTGCCCAATAAACCTCCGAAGGAAGGCACCCAGGAGGCATCCTAATCAGATGCCCAAACCACCTCAACTGACTCCTTTCAACGTGAAGGAGCAGCGGGTCTACTCCGAGCTCCCGCCAGATGTCCGAGCTCCTCACCCTATCTCTAAGGCTGAGCCCAGACACTCTACAGAGGAAACTCATTTCAGCTGCTTGTATCCGTGATCTCACCCTTTCGATCACTACCCAAAGCTCATGAGCATAGGTGAGGGTTGGGATGAAGGTTGACTGGTAAATTGAGAGCTTTGCCTTCCGGCTCAGCTCCCTCTTCACCACAAGGGTCCGGTACAACATCCGCATTACTGCTGATGCTGCACCAATCCACCTGTCAGTCTCCTGCTCCATCCTACCCTCACTTGTGAACAAGACCCCCGAGATACTTGAACTCCTTCACTTGAGGCAATAACTCATCCCCAACCCGGAGGGAGCAATCCACTGTTTTCCGGTAGAGAACCATGGCCTCAGACTTGGAGGTGCTGACTCTCATCCCGGCCATTTCATGCTCAGCTGCAAACCGCCCCAGTGCGCGCTGGAGGTCGCGTTCTGATGAAGCCAACAAAACCACATCATCTGCGAAGAGCAGAGATGCAATTCTGAGGTTTCTAAAATGGACACACTCCTCACCTTGGCTACGCCTTGAGATCCTGTCCATCAATATTACAAACAGAATCGGAGACAAGGGACAACCTTAGCGGAGTCCGACACCCAGCGAATATAAAAGCTTGTTAAAAAAAAAAAAAAGGTGTGCTTGGTTTAATCACTGTTCATAATGCGCGGGCCATAAAGTCTCTGTGTAACCATAGCAACATACTGACTCAGTAGGAAGCCCAGTAAACATTCAGAGCTTTAGCTTTAGCTCGTGTCTAACTTTTGCTTCATAACATTTCAATTATGATTCCAAAACGTTCAACAGATATTAAGTGAATGCCTTAATTTAATTTCTTTAAAAAGTTACCGTGGTATACTAACCGGGATAATCCACTCCTAGGTGTGCATCAAAGGATTTTATCATTCTGTAAAGGCTAATCCTCAAGGCTTTGTGGCTTATCCTTTACAGAAGGCTAAATGTGGAATCCATTATTCAAACATTCAGTACAGACAATCTTGATGCTACAAGTGCAGGATGAATTTCGAGGTAAGCCCTTGATAAGCACCAGGTTTACCTCACTTCACCAACTTCACCTTACTGAGAACCAATGAAGGAACTGAGGCAAGTCCTCCAGTCAGACAAATTTCAAAATTTGAGGAGAGAGTCATTCATTTGCAGAAGTATTAATGAAGCCATTTAAGAGCATGAGAAATTGTTTTCGGTTTTAAGACGTCTTTAATTTACTCACCATACACCATAATATCCCCCATCTCCAGGATGAAGACATGGCCGATATGGGTGATATTCACTATGTTACCGCTGCTGTTCTGGATATGACAGCCATAACCAAAAGATGCCCAGCAACTGGAAAGAGAAGCACACTATTTCTCTGTGACAGGTAATCCATCTTACCAGACCGGCACAGTTTGGCAGTTCAGACAGGTCCCTCTGCAACGCATACACCTGAGGACACGAACCATAGGCTGTGTTTTGACAGGGAAATGTATTAATACGTGTGGCTTATCAGACACACACACACACACATATAAGCAGATTCACACTGTCTGTGCTGTGCATCCAAGCATGAAAAGGCAACCAGGGGGAAATTCACACACACACCAAAAAATAGATTAAAATTGACAAAATGCTATTTCCAAAGTCACAAGTGAGTTTTGGTGTAGTCAAAGTAAGATCCTTCCCTCGATGGGAAGTGACATCTAAATCTGTTCCACGGCATGTCGCTTAGATACCGAGTCCAGGGGTGGAAGTTAGAAGGCCGGTCACCTCATCTTTCTTAACACGGCGCCCCCGGCATCTGGTGAGGGCATTTATGAACTGGGTTATGAGTAAAAGATGAGTTAAAACAAAACAGTATCAAAAATTCTGTTCATTCGCACCTTCATTTCAGTTCAGATAACGCATCTCAAGTTGCAGAGGCACAGAGACGGATCATTTTTTTTACCCCCCGGGGCAGTAAAGGTGATCTGCAGGAGAAATTTAAGGCTGTCTGCGGTTTGGTCAGAGTTTCAGTGGTGAAATAATTAGTATTTTTTAAAAATTTTCATCACTCTTATTTATAGCTCCGGGGGATCGTTGTTTGTTCTGGATAACTGGGCTTGTTTTCCACGGCTCGAGGTGCCTACCTGCGCCTGCCGCACTATTTCTCAGTGATTAAAAATACAAGTATTCCTTTGGGAGTAAAAAAAAAGGAAAGAAACCGTTGGTTATTATTCAAACACGTGTTGCCAACAAACCGCCGCCCCCCCCTTCCTCTGGTAAAAAGGAGGTAAAGAATTATGGACGATGCAGACGTGTTGATTTTGCATGAGCAGGAAATTGTCAGACTGCTTAATTTCATCACGTTCAATACAGGAAAAGAAAAAACCACCGAATTCTGTCATGTGAAAATGTCTGCCTCTCATAAGTCTGGTTGTGGACGACATCTTTCCACTCACAATTAAATATTCTTAATGTGAAAACCCTATGGTGTGATTACGCAATTTTAAGGAGCCACTATCACATTTTCTGTCATAAAACTTGTCATATTATGCAGAAAATACAAAGACTCAGCTTTTTTTTTTTTTGCTGCTGGCACACAAGATAAAACTTGTTGACATTATTAGGCTCGTTAGCTAGTTTCCCATAAGTCCTCTGTTCAGTTTGGCGGGGTTGTGACACATGTGAACCTCAACATGAGCATGGCCAGGGGCATTGGAGTGGGGGGGGGGGGAACGGAGAAGGACCTACCAGGGCTGAGAAGGGAAGGGGGGGGGGCCTTGGGAAGCCTGGAATTAAAATTTTGTTTTGCTTTGCAAATTTTTATTTCTAACTAATTTGTGTCATAACTTCAGTTAAAGTTGGCTCAATACATCAGTTGAGGGACTTAAAGAAAATAGTGGAGGCTCGCTGAGGCCCCTCTCACCCCTCTCTGGGGCCCCTCTCACCCCTTACAAAAGGTGCAAAATGGTTTAGTCCACCCCTCATAGATAGTCAAGTTAGGTTAAGTTAGGTTAAAATGTATTAATGTGCTGTGATTGTAGATAATATACAGTATGCCAGAACTCAAAGTGATGCGTGCGAGACAAAAGAGGAAAGGTGCCCACAGGGACTGCTTATGTATAGGGCCCAGAATTTTGCGCTACACCTGCTGAGCATGGCTCGCCACCATCTATCAGCAAACCCGGAGATAATTCCCTTTTTTATTTTGGATGCGCGTCAGGGCAGCCGTGAGAGTTGACGAAGCCGATCAGCATGCAGAAGACGGACCAGACAAACTAGGCGGGTGCTGAAGGCCAGTTTGAGGAAAATAGACAAGGTCGAGCGAGGAGAGCTTGATCCTGATGAGAGCCGAGAATGTGCAGCAACAATGGTCTGTGGGGCTTTGCTAGTTTAAAGTTCAAACCAGTCGGCTTTCCAGTCTCTCATCTGAGGGTTATTTTCATCCACCTCATTGCTTAGCTGCAGTGTGTGTGTGTGTGTGTGTGTGTGTGTGTGTGTGTGTGTGTGTGTGTGTGTGTGTGTGTGTGTGTACACATTTGATTCTCACAAAGGACACAGCAGGTGCTGTGTGTGTGTGAGTGCATTGCATGATGGTTAGACTAACCGTCATGCAATGCACTCAGCAAGAGTTCCCGCTCACAATTAAATGACGGCACATTTATTATTCAAATTTCTACTGAGGGTGCAGAATATTAAACTGAGGCTGCAACACACACTTTCGCACCCTCGTAGAACCGGGCCTGGAAGGAAGTCTTTAAACACAATAAGCCAGAGTACTGAATGTATAAATGTATAGACTATATGAATAGTAATACATGCTTGGTGTATAAATACTGGAATGTCATGTAAATACTGAATGTTACTGTACAATGAAAACTGTCACTAAACCGTGAGTTTACAGTCTGGCAAATAATATCAGAGACATCATTTGCCTTCCCAGATAGCATCCGGATGTGGGCCACTTCAGCCAATGATGCGGCACTGCTGGCCCTCTTCTGGCCCTGACAAAATGGATGTGAGCCTGAAGTGGTTCACATGTATAATAGCAAATGTGCCAAATCAAATGTGGGCCTTTTTTGGCAAAGATGCGGTGCTCTGGGCAACATGTGATCTGGATGTGACCCTGAATGGCCCGTGTGGTAAATGGTGAATATGGCCCAAATATCACAAAACAAATATGGGCCACCTTTGGCAAATATGTGGCACATGCGGCATTGCTATGGCTTGGTTCTGGCCCAGATCTGGCAAACAGGAGCGGACCGCCCAAGTGCCATCATTCTACGCGGTATGTGGTCCAGATGAAGTGTCGGGTGTGGGACGGGTCCGGGCCACGGCAGTTTTGCTATCTGGGGGCGGTGTGTTGAAGGTGTCTGGCTGGGAGAGCTGGCGTTGGATTGGCTGGGGGAGCCTGGTCTACTATGTCTGGTGGGCCCAGGGCAGCGGCCACGGTCCTGACCGGAGCTGCGGCCCGAGGAGGAAACACCGAGGGCGGTCTGACAGGATGCAGAAGCGGGGCAGGCTAAGCTAACTGCTCGCCCATGCAGACCGGCAGTTCTGACAGTCATCCTGGCTGGCGTTCCTTCTCCGGACGGTGGAATTTTTGGACTGTGTTGGACTGAGTGGACTGTGTTGTTAACTGTTTGTGGTTTTGTTTGTGTGTTTTTTTGCTTGGTTCACTCTGTTTTTGCATGTTTTTGGGAAATTTGGGATGTGTGTTCTCGTCTTTCGGCCGGGGAAACGGAATTTCGTTTCTTTTGTTCACGCAAGTACATGAAAGAAGTGACAATAAATTGTTCCCGATCCCTGATAAATCAGTGTTGAAAGTTGTGTGTATTTTGACACATGACTTTATCTGCTAATCGCTAAATCTCTTTGTAAGTCAGGTTGGATAAAAGGGTCTGTCAAATGAGAACGGGTATAAACGTTGATGCATATGGCCCCGGTCGTAACAACCCAGCCCGCCCACCATCGCTCCACTGTCGCTCTCATGTAAACTGCACCATGGAAAGTATTGGGAGAAGGAGAAGAAAGGTTTGTTTTTGGAATGTGTGTGTGTGTGTGTGTGTGTGTGTGTGTGTGTGTGTGTGTGTGTGTGTGTGTGTGTGTGTGTGTGTGTGTGTGTCAGACTGCCAGAACCATGTCACAGATATGAGCCATATTACAAGATTTCTGTGCTATGATATTACAACCTGTACTTGCCTTTTGTTGTTACTGTTGAATCAAGGAGGCACTGAAGCAAAACTACACCGCCCCTAGCACCACCTTCATTCAAGCCAGATCAACAAAGGTCCCCTTTCTGCACCCACAGAAAGTCAAACTGAGGTTTCTTTTGTACAAGCAGAGCACACACAGAGGGAGAGAGAGAGAGAGAGAATTTTTTTTAAATTCTAAAACAGACCTTTATTTCTATCTGGTTCTGTTTGCACAAGTTTTCCATTATCAAAAGTTACAGCAAAACAAATTAATTCAAAAAAGACTAAGATATTCAGAACCAAATGATTCTCTCTGACTGAACATGGTGGCGCAGTGGTTAGTGTGGTTGCCTCACAGCAAGAAGGTCCTGGGTTCGAGCCCCGGGGTAGTCCAACCTCGGGGGTCGTCCCGGGTCGTCCTCTGTGTGGAGGTTGCATGTTCTCCCCGTGTCTGTGTGGGTTTCCTGCGGGTGCTCCGGTTTCCTCCCACAGTCCAAAGACATGTAGGTCAGTTGGATCAGCTGTACTAAATTGCTCCTAGGTGTGAATGTGTGTGTGTGTGTGTGTGTGTGTGGCGGCCTGTCCAGGGTGTCTCGCCGTCTTCATCATCCCTGTATCTCTGGAAAATCAGACCTTTGTACTTCTTCTTGTATGCCTGTCGTAAAGTAAACCTAACACGTTTCCCCCATTTTTCGTTAAATTGTGAATCTTGTATCCTTGGTATAAAAATACTTTTCTCCAAATTGTATTTTTCTTGCACAATATTAATCCATTGGTTTCGGAGGCTCGTTCTCATAGCACTCCTCTTTCTGCTTGCCAAGAGTTTTCAACAGCCTTTACCACCGTTGTTTCTGAAATATCTCATTTGCATAAATCAATGCATGATTTAAGGATGTCATGGCTCAGCACTTGTTTCGTAATTTCCCCAATTTTTTATTTATTTTTTTGATGTGTTGAATTTCTTATACTGACTGAGTTCATCCATTCAGTGTAGGCAGAGACACAGGTGGAGACAGTCAGTTTCTTGGGAGCATTGCAGCCCATGCCTGACACAAAGCTGGCAATACCACAGACCTGATATTGCCCGTTTACAAAGCAGGTTAGAGGTCCACCAAAATGACCCTAAAGTGAAAGAAAGAGAATCAAGACAGTCATCATTATTGTCAAATACTGTGAAAAATGCATGCTCTTTGCACAACAAATGCATAGGTTCTTCTTTTTATCCAAACTTTTTCATATATTCAAATGGGGCATGGTGGTAACAGTGGTTAGTGATCCCAGCCATCCAGTGTGGAGTTTGTCTTTTCTGCCTGTGTTCACCTGGAACCCAGCCACTGAGGATGTAAACCCAGCCACTGAGGATGTAAACCCAGCCACTGAGGATGCACAAGCCAGTGCATTCTTAGTGCCGGTCCCAAGCCCGGATAAATGGGGAGGGTTGCGTCAGGAAGGGCATCCAGCGTAAAATCTTTGCCAGATCAAATATGTGGATCATAAATAAGATTTACATACGGATTGGTCGAGGCCCAGGTTACCAACAACCCCCACTGGTACTGTTAACCAGCAGGGTGCTGGTGGAAACTATGCTACTGTTGGACGAAGGAGAAGGAGAGGGGGAAGGCATGTCCAGAGGCAGGAAGAGAGGAGGAAGGGTAAGGGTGTGGAGGTGAGAGTCGGGAACTTTGAATGTTGGCACTATGACTGGTAAAGGGAGAGAGCTGGCTGATATGATGGAGAGAAGGAAGGTAGATATACTGTGAGTGCAAGAGACCAGGTGGAAGGGGAGTAAGGCCAGGAGTATCGGAGGTGGGTTCAAACTCTTCTACCATGGTGTGGATGGGAGGAGAAATGGGGTAGGGGTAATTCTAAAGGAAGAGTATGTCAAGAGTGTGCTGGAGGTGAAGAGAGTGTCAGACAGAGTGATGAGTATGAAGCTGGAAATCGAAGGTGTGATGATAAATGTTATCAGCGCATATGCCCCGCAAGTTGGGTGTGAGATGGAAGAGAAAGAAGAATTTTGGAGTGAGTTGGATGACGTGGTGGAGAGGGTACCCAAGGAGGAGAGAGTGGTGATTGGAGCGGACTTCAGTGGACATGTTGGTAAAGGGAACAAAGGTGATGGGTAGGTATGGTGTCAAGGAGAGAAATGTGGAAGGACAGATGGTGGTGGATTTTGCGAAAAGGATGGAAATGGCTGTGGTGAATACATATTTCAAGAAGAGGGAGGAACACAGGGTGACGTACAAGAGTGGAGGAAAGTGCACACAGGTGGACTATATCTTATGTAGGAGGCGCCATCTAAAAGGGATTGGAGACTGCAAGGTGGTGACGGGAGAATGTAGCTAGGCAGGTGATGAAGAAGGACAGGATTAGGAACGATTATATTAGAGGGACAGCTCAGGTTGGACGGTTTGGAGACAAAGCAAGAGAGGCAAGATTGAGATGGTTTGGACATGTGTGGAGGAGAGATGCTGGGTATATTGGGAGAAGGATGCTGAATATGGAGCTGCCAGGGAAGAGGAAAAGAGGAAGGCCATAGAGGAGGTTTATGGATGTGGTGAGGGAGGACATGCAGGTGGCTGGTGTGACAGAGGAAGATGCAGAGGACAGGCAGAAATGGAAATGGATGGGTCCGCGGTGGTGTAGCGGTCTAAGCATCGGCTTTGTGTCGATGCAGTTGCCCACTGGGAACCGGGTTTCGTGCCTCGGTCTCGTCAGATCCGACTATGGCCGGACTCGATGAAGCAGCAATAATTGACAGCCCTGTCTTCGGGAGGGGGGCGGAGTCGGCTTGTGTTCATCACATGAACGCGTCTCTGTGTGTGTTGGAAAAAAACAGTGCTCCGGCCTGGGTTCACCTCGTCACGACAGTGGCGAGGCGTCTCCTTCGAGACTGCCGGCCGGAGAGATGCAGTTAAAGAACACATGCAGTACGAGGGTGGGTGTTTGAATTAAAATAGGGAGCGATTGGCCACTAAATTGGGAGAAATCAGAAATAAATTTAAGGGAAAAAAAGAATTGTAAACGGATGATCCGCTGTGGCGACCCCTAACGGGAGCAGCCGAAAGTAGTAGTAGTAGTTCACCTGGATTTCCTCTGCGTACTCCCGGTTTCTCCAACAGCTCAAAGACATGCATGTTATGTGACTTGAGATCTCTAAATTGTCCATAGGTGTGAATGGTGTGTGAGTGACTGTGTGTGGGCCCTGTGACGGACAGGCAACCTGTTCAGGGTCTCTCCCTGCCTTCTACCCCAATGCATGCTGGGATGGACTCCAATCCCCGCAGTTCTGAGTTCATTATGGTTGATGCTAGAACCAACGGGGTGTAGACACCGAAGTAGAAGTGATTGGTTGTTGATTATGGTTAGGGTTAGGGTTTAAACTCTTTTTGAATTTCCATTGTTAGCAAGCGTTAACGTTAGCTATCGTTACAGTATGATCTGGCACTGTTAAGGTCAGTTGTAAGCTAGCTAGCTAAATGTTGTAGTGCGCATCGTTTGTTTCAAGTCAGTGCGCTTCCAGGTTCCGCGCTGTCTATTGGCCGACGCAACAGCCAATCACGGCTGCTTCCGTGCCTACACCGTGTTGGATCTAGCATCAGGCAATTCATTAGTCCCATCGATCACGTTACTTTCTCATTGCCGCCATGTTGGATCACAACCTAGCTGTGGATAGTGCAGCAACCGTTTGTTTATTCTATGCAACGTGTGTTCTCGCCGCTTGTTTTTGCTCGAAAGTGTGTTTATAAGTTAAGAAAAGTTCATTCTTACTTAGTAAAAGTATGGCCTGCTGCCATTTGTTATCTAGGGAAGTTTTTTTTAACTTGATAAGTACCTGGCTCTGACAGAAGTAGGAAAACATTTTCGAGTTTGTGCCTACTATTTTAGGCCATAAGCCTACTACTACTATTACTACTACTACTTTCGGCTGCTCCCGTTTAGGGGTCGCCACAGCGGATCATCCGTTTCTGTTTCTTCCTGTCTTCTGCATCTTCTTCTGTCACACCAGCCACCTGCATGTCCTCCCTCACCACATCCATAACCCTCCTCTTTGGCCTTCCTCTTCTCCTCTTCCCTGGCAGCTCCATGTTCAGCATCCTTCTCCCATTATACCCAGCATCTCTCCTCCACACATGTCCAAGCCATCTCAATCTTGCCTGCCCGATCAAAAGAACTTCATTAATCATGATTAACTCTTGTAGAATCGTTGGGTGTTCAAATAGAATTGGAAGTAGGGTTGCCAAACATTCCTTAAAATAAGGAATCGTTCCTTATTATATGTGTGTGTGTGTGTGTGTAGTGTAAGGCACATTATATTTGTTATGCCCATGCCGCCCTGTCCGTCCAACCCCTGTCCCTGTCCCCTGTTTCTTATTTCCATTTCAAGGAGTTGGCAACCCTAATTGGAAGGGACAAGAAATCTTTTTTCAATTTACCAAAAGTTATCACACATCAAGGTGAAGGTGCAAAATTAATTTCAGAAGAGAGACGAGCTGTCTGGTTGGCTCAGATTAGCAGATCAGATTTGACCACGGAGAAGCAAACCAACACCAGAGTTTGTTCAGATCACCTCATCTTCAGGAAACCAGCTGCTCTTTTCGACAAGGCAATGTCCAACTAATATTTGCCCGTCCTTTTTTGAAATTATCCAGGGATGGAGGGCTGTTTCATTCATTCTTTGTGAGTGGCGTACCTGGAAAAAAGTAAGAAAATAAATTATAATTGAATAGCATTTAAAGTAGGCATCTAAAGTATCAAATGTATTGCACATTCCTTGTTAATAATTAAAGCAAATTATATCAAAATAAACAATGAAAGCGAAGTTTGTTTAAGTTTGGGCAATAACTTTAACCCCTTCTTTATTGGACAGGGTCCATTTCAAATGAATGCATAGTACAGAAGAATTACATATTTTATCAAGTTATCTTACCCTGCAATGAACAAGGATGTTCCCATTAGAGGCTTTTAGCAACAATATTTCTTTAACCCGTCCACACAAAAATTGATTGTAGGCCTCTAGACTCTTGAAATTCTTGAGTTCTTCATGGGTGTAGGCACTTTGTAAATAGCGGGTAGTTCATCATATCTGGTTATGTTATTGTAGGATAACCAGCCAGGCTTGTGGACCAGTTCTTTTTAGGAACAACATATGGATCCATGCCATCCACTAAGCTTATCGTCTCTCGATATCGTTTTTTTGCTTTTGGCTCGACCGAATCAAAATAGTTCTTTAGACATGCCATTATAGGCCTAAATGATTGATATATTCAAATCAAATACATTTTCTTTATATAGGCCAATATCACAAATTACAAATTTGCCCCAGTGGCCTTAACAGCAACACAACATCCTGGAAAGGAATATGCATGGAATATGCATAATGGACGGATGCATATAGGTGTGACTGACTCTTCATGGGTTGTAATAGACTTGCAAACCTGTTCAGGGTATCTTTTTGCCTTCCACCCAACACACGCTGAAAGAGGCTTACTTATAACCCGTAATTTTCCTTATGCCGGGTTCAGACTACCAGTGGCGCCCCCAAGGGGTGGCCACGGCCCCCCCCCGCTGCCCCCCCCCCCAGCCACGAGTCGCATATGCAGAATATGCTTGTGATCTGATATTTTCATTTTTCATTTCTGGACATTTACAATATAACAATGAATTGTTTAACATGTTACAATATATACAGATACATAACACATTAAAACAGAATTGTTGTGGAACTCAAAATGTTAACTGTACTGGTATTAGTCTATGCACATCAGCTATTTAGTAACGTTAACTGTCAAAAAAATAAGAAACCAAAGTATTTCAGTATGCGATTCCTTAACTCTCATACTGACAGTTTTCCACTAGCCTATACAGTATACTGCAACAGCAGCATAGAATTCACGAAATTCAGTGATGGCTTTTGGTTTTGGTGTGCCACCCCAAGATTTTCAGTGGCCCCATTTGCCCCCCCCCCCCTATGAAACATTTCTGGGGGCGCCACTGCAGACTACACGATTTCAGTCCGATTTTGACATGATCGACAAATTTCCAGCGTCGAGCCCGATTACGAACGTGTAGTGTGACGTAATCGAAGACAGTGACGTGGCATCTGGGGCGCCGCGCGGCACCCCGACTTAAATCCTACATTTTTTTTTTTGGTTGTTGTATTTTCCCGCCTAGTCCGACAACTCCTGTGACGTGCTCCTTGGCGTTGACCAATAGGATGACAGAGTGCTCTCTGGCGCACGTACGTCAACATGGCGAAGAGAAAGTTGTTGCTGCTGTCAGGATGGACGACGAAACCCGAGGAGAAGTTCGTTGAGCAGTGGCAACACAATACCCCCGCTGGCCTTTTTGGCGTTTCCTCGACGGAGGACCACGACAGAGTCAAAAAAAAAAAAGATAGGCTAAATGTTGGCGAGAATAAGCGGAGGCACTATAGCAACCCGGTGAGTGGCTGGTTAAGCTATGCTAGGTTAGCATTCCCCAGTAGCATTAGCCGCAACGGCGACCGCAGTCGTTTTCTTCTTCGTTTCGCAACACAAGACCACCAGCATCACACATAGCGTTTCTGTAGCCACGATTGACAATATCTTGACCCTCCTCCCCGATGACCTATGAACCCGCGCAAGATCATAGACCACTGCACTTCCGCGTTCGAACGTTAGAGCGGGGGGGGGGCGCTAGAGGGCGATAGAAGCCGGCAAGTTTGAACACGGTTTAAATGGCTGACTGTGTCGCTACGTTGGCTGCTGCGGACAAGAACCGATATTTGCGAAAAATTCGCAGTATCGGTGGCCAGCGTCCTTTCAAGGGACAGTAGTCCGGGTGCATGGGGTCCTTTGCATTACACCCTGAAATGATAAAAGGCAAACATTAAATCACACATCATGACCACCAGCCATGGGGAAAAGACATAGGCACTAGGCTACATTTTCAACAAATGTTTGCATTTTATTCAATTATTACTTTTTACTGGATTACACATGACTGCATACAATGATGCATGATAAACTACTCAATAAGGATGACAATAATAATGTGATAACAATGTTTGCATTTTAACTGGGTAAGGGAGACCGGGGTAGTTACCCCTTGTTTCTAGGAAAGATAAACAAAATTGAGCATGTGACCAAATATTCAGGGGGGAGGGACCATTTTATGATTTTTAATGGACAAATATACATATGGGCTTGAAGAATGTGATCTCATTCAGACAGGTTTAGCTAACTGTGGAATTCCATATAGCCACCGGCTCTAGACATTTTGCTGATTATAAAATGTAGAATAGACGTAACCTATTATTAGCTAGTTAAACTAGCTAACATTACCAGCGATGAAGTGCAGACCACAGACGTGAACATGTTTGCTGTCAGGATCCCAAAGTTGTCCATCCTTGTCTTTCCTTCTGATCGCCTGGAGCCATTTCAATCGTTTTTCTCCCTCCTTCTGCCTTTTAGGCAATACAAAAAAAACGAATATTTGGGTTGTTTTTCTTGTTAACAGTACAGTCCACCACACAGCAACTTTTGGGCATCGTAGCTACAGCTAGGCTGCGTATCTAATACAGTGCGGCTTGGCGGCTTGGGTTTTCTATCCCCCTCTGCTGGCGTCCTGTTGTCAAGGTACCCGGAAGTGGTCTATGAAAGGCAGCATGCGATGATTGGTCGGGGTCATACTTGCAGCGTTGCCAATCTCCTGGCCAAGACACGGCAAGAATTTATGGCACTATGATTGCCTAATCTGAAGTAGTGATTGTCATTATGTTCCATATGGAACATGAATACTCTAATGAGAAGCAGTCCTGTAAGTTCCTTGTAAGCAACATCCCCATGTTCTTGCTTCAGTGTCTTTACATTTCCAAGCAGCTATGAGCATTTTAGCAATTTTTAATCTTTCATTACCCAGGGTGTCTCTGACAGAGCAGGAGGAGGGGCGTACTTATGATGGTGGATCAACTATTACAACACTAGAGTTTTTCAGGTGTAATATTTTTGTATTTTTTTTTCACTTTTTTTTTTAGACACACGTTGCAGCCAGACTCAGTCCCGCCTCCAGTGCAGACCGTGCAGGTTTTGATGTGGCTGCCCCACCAGCCAGAGCTGGTGCACATCTCATGGTCGACCAGGGGAAGGTAGGCCTGCTTTAACTTGTTGGACATGCTGCCACCGGCTATAAAAGATGAACAGAGGAGAAACAGAAGCAATAGACCATAGCTGGAAAAGAGTTTTTTCAGAAAGAATTGAATCATTGCTGCATACCTGAGAGATGAGTGAAGATGTTAATTCTTGATAACCTGAGTGAAAAGGTGTTTCTAATTTACCGGAGGTGCTTCCCCATCCAGTGATGTAGCAGGGGGTGTTGTGGGGCCAGACATGAGAGTTGAGGGAGGAATCAGGACAGATGCAGCAGGGCAATGTCATAGCTAATAGTCAGAGACAATGTTCGTTTGAAACTCGTAACTTTTTTTTTTTATTAGTTTGTCTATTTGTCAGGAACAAATATGAGAACTATCTACCTAAAATAATCACAATGACAAATGGTGGAGTTGTAAAGCAACTCGAGACGTGTGTGTCAGTCACAATTTAGTCTTAACCTTCAAGTCTCGAGTCAGGTCACACGTTACGTTGTTCATGAACAAGCAAGTCAAGTCGAGTCTCCGCTAAAAGTCACGCAATACAAGTCAAGGGCCATGTTTCTGTCAGAGCATTTTTATACACGTTATGATATATTGCATTAGAAAAGCTGGATGACTACCAAGTCAAAGTCGAGTCTCCTCTACCAGTTATAGTCCAACATGTTGCAAGTCCTCAAATATGGGGCCTGAGTCCAACTCAAGAGTTAAGTCATAGACTCGAGCCCCCCCGTCCCGCCCCAACCCTGTCACTCTCATTACAGACTAGGTGGACCCCACCCTGAGGACACGCTTTTGGAGTTCCATTTTGGGTGGATGTGAATGGCGATCCACACCCCTGTTCTGTTCCATGCAGTCGTTCCTATTCAGTTCATATTCGCCCAGAACCACATGCCACGTCCTTGAGCTGCAACAGTCAGGCTTAACTTTAGTTCTTTAAAAGGTAACAAAAAATAAGTGACAGATCATTGAACAAGGAAGAAACTATGACAAAACACAGAAAGAAAACAAAACTCAATTTTGTGCCGGGCAGATAAGAAATATAATCTAAAGGGGTTTATCTGAGAACTGAAAACACAGGCTACTGGCTTGAAAGGAGGTAAATGGAAAGATAAAAGAATGGAGACGAGATTAAGATTGAGCTGAGTTTGAATGTAAATACTGTTGATAACACTGTGGATTATATTGTAACCAAATGGACGATCTTTTTAAATGCCTTGTCAATCACACTGATGACAAGTCAATTATCAGTGATAGCTAAATGGGGTTTGGACAGCCCAGTCTCACAGACAAGATGTTCATGTGCAGTTTATATGCAGTATTACTGATGTATTGATGATTGGGGATGTAGTTGAGGACATCTAAAGAGGTATATTTTAACCCCAATTTACACTCAATGCAGATTATTAAGATGAACAACTAGCCTCCCAGATCCTTGCCCTGACCTTAACCACACCAAACCCAAACCTAAACTTAACCATCTCCAATCTAACAGTACTGAATCAGAGGATCCAAGTGGATGTCCTGAACTCGGTCCTCATTCACCAATATGTTGAAATGCATTGTATGCATGTGAGCGAACATGATTTGATACGTTGACGTGTAGTTTCATGAGGCCAGACATATGTATATAAGTATAAACAGAAGTGCAAATAAGATGCATGCAAATGTTTTGTCAGTGAGACTGGTGGATTAGGAAGGAAAACTAGTCAGTTGTGTCACCTGTCAACACACTGAGCAGCTGTCATCACCCATCTCATCCAGATCAAGTTTCCTCAGCAGGTGTGTTAGTCAGAGCTGCCAGACTGGTACTGAAGAGACACCTGAAGGGAAGAAAAGAGAAGTTTTGGCCTTGTCACAACTGTCAAATCAAAACTACCCAGAATTCATGTCAAGGATGCTGTTTTGACATCACATTAGTCTGTGGCTTGACAGCCAGTGTATGATTCCACATTATGAAAAATATTTTCATTTGATCAGCAATTAACATGGTAGAAACTGTATTTTAAATTAAATTTTTTATAGAATATGGAATATTTGCTGCGATATCTTACCTGCTGGCACCAGTCGTAGGTACCGGCCAGTCCACCTCCCGCAACTCTCTCCTCCATGTTGCCCTTCAGGAACCCAGGCTGAGGCTCCAGCTTTGTCAGCACTGTGTCAAATGAGGGAGATGTATGAAAAGATGCAATAATGTGCTTTCCATAAGCTTATTCAAGTGTTTAAATTGTATCTATTATTTTCATCTCAAATGAGAGGCAGCGCGGTGGCGCAGTTGTTAGCACGGTCGCCTCACAGCCAGAAGGTCCTAGGTTCGAACCCCGGGGTAGTCCAACCTTGGTGGGTCATCCCGGGTCGTCCTCTGTGTGGAGTTTGCATGTTGTCCCCGTGCCTTTGTGGGTTTCTTCCGGGTGCTCTGGTTTCCTCCCACAGTCCAAAGACATGTAGGTTCGGTGAATCGGCCACACCAAAATTGTTCCTAGGTGTGAATGTGTCGGCCCTGTGATGGACTGGCAGCCTGTCCAGGGCGTCTCCCCGCCTGCCGCCCAATGACTGCTAGCATAGGCTCTAGCATCCCAGCTTGGATAATGGATTGATGGAAGTGGGGGGGATTTGGGGATTTACCTTTTTTTTTTTTTTTGTGGATTCCTCCCTCCCTTTTTTCTCTCCAGTTGTATCCGGTCAATTATCCCACTCTGCCAAGCCATCTTGATCTCTGCTCCACCCTGTCTGCCATTTCTGGGAGGGCTGCAGACTACCACATGCCTCCTCCGATACATGTGGAGTCACCAGCCACTTCTTTTCACCTGAAAGTTAGGAGTTTCGCCAAGGGGGCGTAGCGCATGGGAGTATCCCGCTATTCCCCCCAGTTCCCCCTCCCTCCCGAACAGACGCCCCGACTGACCAGAGGAGGCACTAGTGCAGCGACCAGGACACATACCCACATCCAGCTTCCCACCCTCAGACACGGCCAATTGTGTCTGCAGAGACGCCCGACCAAGCTAGAGGCAACACGCGGACTCGAACCGCCGATCCCCGGAATAGACCACTATGCTACCCGGATGCCCCCGAGGGTTTACTTTTTGAGAGAGTGAGTGGTCGATAAAATCTACACTGTAGAGTTATCACAGTGTGGACTTTCTTACCTGTGGCTGCGACAGTGGTCAGTATCAGAATCGTAAGCGTTTCTGCAGTGTCAAAATGTTTCTGTGTTGGAGGAAAGCCTTTGGTATCCTTTCACACCCTTAGATGAACAACCTCGGGCTCAACGTCCACATAAGCTGAAGGTTGATTTTGACTGCGAGCTTTAGCTTGGCGATAGCCGCGTCTTACACACCTGTGCTCTCTCCCACACTTTGTGATATAACGAGTCAGTGGTCACGCCTCAGTCTAAATAACATGAGTAGCTGTGACTCAGAGAAATGTATAGGATATTTTTGTGCATTTAATATCTCTGTTTTTGTCAGATACATGGCCAATTGGCTAATGAGCTACTCTACACTTGTTTTTTGGAGAGTGTGAGATTGAAGACTGTTTCAGTATTCAAATGTAACCCATCCATCCATCCATTATCCAAGCCGCTTATCCTGCTCTCAGGGTTGCGGGGATGTTGGAGCCTATCCCAGCAGTCAGGCTGCCATTATTGTTTGGCACCTTTTGGTTGCATAAAATCTTTGATAGATCAGAAAGGCACGATGAAAAGGCCTGCATGGAGTGTGCTTTTCCTCACCGTGTTGCACCCGCACCTGCAGCAAGCACATGGTACTAGGACATAATACTGAGTCCACCAATTGATTTTAATAGATAGAAGCTGAAGGAATGGCTGATGCCTGTCTCCAAATGGCTTTCCGGCAATTTAAAAACCAGACTGTATCCATTCAGATCCCTAACGTGATATGAACAGACACTTATTACAATAGAGTGGTGCTTGTTGGCTCGCCACAGGCCCGAAATGGCTCGCTCAGCAGATCAGGAACCAGATTACACATTAAATCAGATTTTGTCAGGAAACTATAATCGCTACAGTTGGGTTGAACCATCCAACACTCAAAATGACACCTTTATAAGGTTTAATCATGCTATCTATTTCATAAAAACAAAGAAAGAAGAGTAATAAATCACTTGAGATATTCAGTGGAATCAGGTTTATTGCTTTATGAAGAAAATAGACAGAGAGTGAATGGGTACACGACCAAACACAGAGACATGTCAGTCATTGTAAAAAAGGCTCTTTTTCCCTTTAGTTCATGATCTGGAAGAGAGGAGAGAGAAAATATTTCATATTATACCAAAATTTGATTGACATAACTGTAACTATAGTTTGCTCTCAGACAGTGTCGCTGTTGAGATACTAGTTATTGAATTCAGGGTCAGAGATTCTCCATTGAAATGTTGGTATTTCTCCACTGAGCCAAACACAATATGAAGACCTCGAGAGCTTCCTGTGTATAACAGTATTTGATATTAACATTTAAGTGTATGCATTTAGAATGGCTGTTCGTATGTCTCTCAGACTGACCGAGTCCATCCATTCGATGTAGGCCGAGACGCGGGTGAAGACGGTGGGCTTCTTGGGAGCGTTGCAGCCAAGGCCAGACACAAAGCTGGCAATTCCGTGGACGTAGTATTTGCCGTTAACCTGGCAGTTAAGAGGGCCACCGGAGTCCCCCTGGCATGACAAGACAGGAAACCGGGAATGTTGAGGTCACAACAACCCCTTTTCATGTATAAAACCTTTGTAGATAACTTATGTGCAGTTTCTGAGAATGCATGTATGTACTACATGTATATATACTACATGAGACTACATGTCAGTGTATCAGATCACCTTCTCTCACATGCAAACGATGGATTTCAATATATATCGATGAATGGTGACCTCGGTGAGTACATCCACTCAGGTCATAGAGATAGTGAAAGTTTGTCCCCCCCCCCCCCACCACCTAGTGACTGCTGGGATAGGCTCCAGCATCCCCGCGACCCTGAAAGCAGGATAAGTGGTTTGGATAATGAATGGATAATGGGTGGATGGTTATGTTTAGATATTAGATTCAAGATGGTTAAGTTAAGGTTTGGGTTTGCTATGGTTAAGGTCCGGGTAAGGAGCTGGGAGACTGGTCATTAAGCGTTCTAATCCATGTTGAGTATAAATCAGGGTTAAAACTAGATCTCTATGCAGGTCGTCAACTGTGTTCTCATTCATCAATACATTTGCAATCGTCTGTAAATCAAGTATACACAAACGTTTTTGTTTGACAGACTGGGCAGGGTCACAACCATTTGGTGATATCTGAAATAATGCTACACACATTGATATTTACATATTAACTATATAGCATTTTTTGGGGGGGGGATTCCCCCCCCCCCTTTTCTCCTCAATTGGAATGAGAACATTCACAGACAATTGGACCCAGCCAATTACCTCACTCTTCCAAGCCATCCCGGTTGCTGCTCAAACCCCCCTCTGCTGATTCGGGGAGGGCTGCAGACTACCACATGCCTCCTCTGATACACGTGGAGTCACCAGCCGCAACTCTTCACCTGACAGTGAGGAGTTTTGCCAGGGGGGATGTAGCGTGTGGGAGGATCATGCTATTCCCCTCAGTTCCCCTTTCCCCCCGAACAGGCACCCTGACCAACCAGAGGAGGCGCTAGTGCAACGACCAGAACACATACCCACATCCGGCTTCCCACCCGCAGACACGGCCAATTGTGTCTGTAGGGACACCCGACCAAGCCAGACACGGGGATTCGAACTGGCGATCCCTATGTTGGTAGGCAACGGAATAGACCACCACGCCAGCCAGACACCCAAGTTTTTTGATACTAAACACTCACATTGCATCCAGACTCAGCTCCGCCTCCAGCGCAGACCATGGTGGTCTTGATGGAGCTGCCCCACCAGCCAGGGCTGGTGCACGTCTTATGGTCGACCACGGGAAGGTAGGCCTGCTTCAGCTGGGTGGACAGGCTGCCACCAGCTATAAAAAGAGAGCATAAGGTAGATTGATAGAAGAAAGAAGTAGGAAAATGCAGTGCTACAACAAGCAAAACATGTAGAACAACAAGGTCTCGTGACACAACCTGAAAGACTGTTGACATTTTTCAACCAAGTCTCACAGACAGAAGAACATTCTTGCAATTCCCAAATGATGTTAATTGCCAGTGTACTTAAATGAGGATGTCGTTAAGGACATCTGCTCAGATCTACTTTTAACCCTGATTGACATTCAGCAAGGATTATAACGCTAAAGGGCTGGCAACTCTGATTCATACCCTGACCCAGGGATGGGCAACATGATCTAGAAAGAGCCAGTGTGGGTGCAGGTCTTTGTTCCAACCTAGCAAGTTACACACCTGATTCTATTAGTCAACCAATAGTTTTTGCTAAGGACTTTGATTTGTAGACTCAGGTGTGTAACTCCTTGGTTGGAACAAAGACCTGCACCCACACCGGCCCTTTCTGAATCATGTTGCCCATCCCTGCACCAAACCCAAAACTTCACCATCTCTAATCTAATAATTCTAATCTTATACCTAAATTTGCCAATCTCTAATATGATACCTAAAAATAACCCTTTCTCCTCTAATGGTACTAATGTGGATGGTGTGAACAGACTTCCTAAACAACCTCCACAGCCGTCCATATGTTGCAGTGTTTATGTGACACAAATGGTTTGATATGTTGCCGTGCAGTCTGGCAGGGCTAGATGTATTAAGAATGTATGTGCATTTTCGGGAACTGCAGATAAGTTGTATTGTAAGGGAGACCGGGTTGACAATTTCTTGACTTTGCCGAGGGCTGAGCGATGAAGTGGTCAACTCACTGGCAGTGCGGCCCCATCCGGTAATGTAGCAGCGGTTGTTGTGGGGCAGAATCTGGCCGGAGGGGGGAAGAGAGCCCAGCTGGACGTAGGAGTTGAGGGTGGCATCAGAGGACAGACGCAGCAGGGCGATGTCAAAGCTACAAGACAGAGAAATTGTCCATCTTAAATTCAGAGACTGAAAGGCAGAGGGACAAAAATCGGGTTGTATTACTTTTAGATCTGAGGGGGATCATTCCAGAACATCCCAGGGGTGTCAGTTAGAAGTATTCATCATACCCTGCACCATTCCTTTGAGAATGGTGCAGGGTATGGTGCAGCGCCTTCTGGAAATGAATCCCACGGGAGCCACTTTGATGGATTTCCTTCCAAACTTCACAAATAACTTAAGATATAATTATGGTAGTGGGGTGTCTGTCTTGTGGCTGTGTCGGTGCTAACAGCTTGCAATTGGTAATTAGACTAACATATTTTCCTAAGGTTGTGTATGAATACTCTGCTACGAACAAGATACTAACTGAATGTACTGCATACTAACAGTACAACACACTGTTTTGTACTCACTATCCGTTAAAAAAACCATCTTTAGTATGCATCATATATCTGTTATAGGCTTAGATCCTCAGATAGCTGAGGTGACAATGAGTGGATATAGTTCGTACAACATATACCTCCATGGTAACCACACAACGTCACCATTTTCCTCTGGAAAAACGTCCAATCCATTCAGTATACATCCTGGCATCTTTAGTATACTGTATTTTTCCATACTACAACCCCCCCTTTCTCCCAATTGTACTTGGCCAATTGCCCCACTCTTCTGAGCTGTACCGGGCGCTGCTCTACCCCCTCTGCTGATCTGGGGAGGGCTGCAAACTACCACATGCCTTCTCCATGTGGAGTTGCCAGCCGCATCTTTTCACCTGAAAGTTAGGAGTTTCGCCAAGGGGACGTAGCGCATGGGAGGATCCCGCTATTCCCCCCAGTTCCCCCTCCCTCCCGAACAGGCGCCCCGACTGACCAGAGGAGGCACTAGTGCAGCGACCAGGACGCATACCCACATCCGGCTTCCCATCCGCAAATACGGCCAATTGTGTCTGTAGGGACGCCCGACCAAGCCAGAGGTATCACGGGGATGTGAGCTGGCGATCCCGGTGTTGGTAGGCAACGGAATAGACCGCTACGTCACCTGGAAGCCCCATACTAGGAACATTTTAACATGGGTATTCTGACACAACCTATCTATTGCAGTGAGGATGGAACCAAACGATCCTGGACATGCAGAACGGCAGTGTTGTGGGACATCAGCTCTGTTTTAAATGTGCATACTACATAAGGTACTTAGTATGCACAATGTTAGCATGCAAATTCCGTATGTAAAAGATATGTGTACGCATACCACTGTAGTGAAAATATGAAGTTATGGTCTGGAAATGGTCAAAACGGTCCCATGATTCTTTGCACCTTTGTCATTTGCCATAAACCAAAGCAATATGACGGACAATGAAGTGGGAAGAGCAGCAGTTGGTGACAGCTAATTGAAAAAAAAAATCATGATTAAAAGTTTTTAGCATTAAAGAACTAAAGATGGGTCGAAACAGACCAAGCAGAAGCAACAAAGTTCATCCCCAGATAACAAAGTTGCTTTGGCCCGGATCCGTCCCACACCCGACACTTTCATCCGGCCCACATACCGCGTGGAATGATGGCACTTGGGCGGTCTGCTCCTGTTTGCCAGATCTGGGCCAGAACCAAGCCATGGCAATGCCACATGTGCCAAAGGTGGCCCATATTTATTTTGTGATATTTGGGCCACATTCACCATTTACCACACGGGCCACTTCAGGGTCACATCCAGATCACATGTTGCCCAGAGCACCGCGTCTTTGCCAAAAAAGGCCCACATTTGATTTGGCATATTTGGACCATATTTGCTATTATGCATGTGGGCCACTTCAGGCTCACATCCATTTTGTCAGGGCCAGAAGAAGGCCACCAGTGTCGCATCATTGCCTGAAGTGGCCCGCATCCGGATGCTATCTGGGTCACCATTGAAAAAGACAAAGTTGTTATTCTGTTGTTACAAAGAGTCACTTCAGCTTGGATGTGAGTTCACCAAGAATAGGGTATGTAGTGCACACTGGATTCTGTGTACTGAATAGTATGCAGTACACACTTTACATTACTTTATAACTTTGCATTTTTATAACATACATATTTTAAGAATGTATAATGTACAAACGATTTGCACATCGCTTTACTCTGCAAAGTGTAGTGTGTCAGTCGGTGGCCCAGTTTAGTTTTAGTCTTCTTACAGTAAGTTCATGAACATGCTGATGCTGCTCTCTGTCAGTAAAGCCTAGTTGGTGTGCACAACTAGGTGATGTGTGCGTGTGTGTGTGTGTGTGTGTGTGTGTGTGTGTGTGTGTGTGTGTGTGTGTGTGTGTGTGTGAGCTGCCCTCTACAGCGTACCCTTGTTAGAATAATATACGGGTAAATAAAACAGAACGGATAACCGTTCATTCATGCTGTGTGACTACTTAATCCAATTCAGTTTTGCAGCGGGGTGGGATTAATTTGAGCATGGATAAATTAGACACGGAGTTACGGCGTACTTGTCACCGGTCCGTCGCTGGGCCTGAACACACAATTACTCACACACCGTTCCAACGTGTCGGCAGTGTAGAACCTCCAAATCATCCAACATGCATGTCTTTGGACAGTAAGAGCTGCAGGGAGGAAGCGACCCAGACAGAGAGGCCTTCCTGAAACCCAGGACCTTCTGGCTGGGAACCGTGCTAACCTATTTTCCCCCACTTATTTTCTCCCCAATTGAATTTGGCCAATTACCCCACTCTTCCGAGCCGTCCCGGTCTCTGCTGCACCCCCTCTGCAGATCCGGGGAGGGCTGCAGACTAGCACATGCCTCCTCCGATACATGTGGAGTCTCCAGCTGCTTCTTTTCACCTGACAGTGAGGAGTTTCACCAGGGGGACGTAGCATGTGGGAGGATCATGCTATTCCCCCCAGTTCCCCCTCAACAGGCACCCCGACCGACCAGAGGATGCGCCAGTGCAGCGACCAGGACACATACCCACATCCAGCTTCCTACTCGCAGACACGGCCAATTGTATCTGTAGGGATGCCCGACCAAACCGCAGGTAACACCGGGATTCGAACTGGGGTCCCTGTGTTGTTGGGCAACGGAATAGACTGCCAAACTACATGGACACCCTGGAGCATCTTTAATTATTGGCTAGTACCGAGTACCGATCCGATCCATTACTTTTTTTAAACAGTGCAGATTCAGACCATCAGTTTGGAGTCGATAGGCAAAATAATTGAGATAGAATCAGTATTTTTTCCACTATTACACATTACTGGCTTCCATGTACCAAAAATGGAGGAAATCAAGCCGTTTTGCTTTTATTTATGACATGTTCCTCATGGCTTTTGGTAGATTTTCGTCTTAGGTAAAATAGCTGACATCGATACTTGATTTTAGCCTGGTGGCTAGTGCAGTGACCATGACACATACCCACATCCGGCTTCCCATCCACAGACATGGCCAATTGTGTGTGTAGGGACGCCAACCAAGCCGGAGGTAACACGGGGATTCGAACCAGTGATCCCCGTGTTGGAAGGCAAAAGAATAGACCACCACGCCACCCGGACGCCCCCAAAACTGTGCTAACCTTTAACCACCGCGTGGCGCCAACAACAGATGCTCTCCAGCCCAGACTAAAACAGACAGGAAACGTGTGGATTACTTTTAGATGTAACCGTAATGAGTCACGTAGTGTCAAACCCACCCGGCAGACACCCGGTTGGAGTTCCATTTGGGGTGGATGTAGACGCGGCTGACGCTCATGACCTGCTCTCTGCCGCTGTTGCTGTTCAGGTCGTGTTCTCCGAGAACCACGCGCCAAGTTCTGGCCCTGCTCCGTCGAAAAAAAAAGAAACAAGAGTAAGTTATGATATCCTTACTGCACTGTGTTCAGATATACTTAGTTTTGAACTACCTGGTCTGATGGTATGATATACTTACTGCACTGTGTTCAGATATACTTAGTTTTGAGAGACCTGGTCTGATGGTATGATATCCTTACTGCACTGTGTTCAGATATACTTAGTTTTGAGAGACCTGGTCTGGCGGTATGATATCCTTACTGCGCTGTGTTCAGATATACTTAGTTTTGAACTACCTGGTCTGATGGTATGATATCCTTACTGCACTGTGTTCAGATATACTTAGTTTTGAGAGACCTGGTCTGGTGGTATGATATCCTTACTGCACTGTGTTCAGATATACTTAGTTTTGAACTACCTGGTCTGATGGTATGATATCCTTACTGCACTGTGTTCAGATATACTTAGTTTTGAGAGACCTGGTCTGGTGGTATGATATCCTTTCTGGACTGTGTTCAGATATACTTAGTTTTGAACGACCTGGTCTGATGGTATGATATCCTTACTGCACTGTGTTCAGGTATACTTAGTTTTGAACTACCTGGTCTGATGGTATGATATCCTTACTGCACTGTGTTCAGGTATACTTAGTTTTGAACGACCTGGTCTGGTGGTATGATATCCTTTCTGCACTGTGTTCAGGTATACTTAGTTTTGAAAGACCGGGTCTGGTGGTATGATATCCTTTCTGCACTGTGTTCAGGTATACTTAGTTTTGAACGACCTGGTCTGGTGTGATATCCTTACTGCACTGTGTTCAGATATATACTTAGTTTTGAAAGACCTGGTCTGGTGGTATCCCCGACTCAGTGCTGCTTAACTTTAATGACTCACGTTAGCAAGTTTCTTGATTATAATAAATCAGCTTTGAGAATTAAACCTCCAGTCTATTACTAACACTTTGTACTGCTTGTTGGCCATATTCAGTCTGTGTATGTATGTATATATATATATACACACACACACACACACAGACACACACACACACACACACACACACACACATACATACATACATACATACATAAACTTAGCACAACAAGTAAGGAAATGTGTGTTTGGTAGATTATGTCTTTGTTGTAACAATGCTTCTTGGCAATAAATCTGATATCAGGCAGCTGACTGTCAGCACCTGGGGTACCAGAAGCTCAAAACAAGAGTCAATAGCAACAGCAAAATAAGCTGTTTGGCATTGGCAGAGAAGATTTGGCAAATTTTTCATGGGCGCAACCCACATACTCAGCTCTGCTGCTCATCCCACAAATGCATGTTCCTTACAAACGTGGCGCCATTTAAAAGCGAACTAAACAGGCTTTCCAACGGTATAAGATTTATTGCCAAGAAGCATTGCTAAGTATATATATATATATACGTATATACATACATACTTATTACTCCACAGCTGGCTTTATATGCTTTCTTTGGCTAAATTCTTTTGGGGGGGGGATTCCCCCCCCCATTTTCTCCTCAATTGTATCCGGCCAATTACTCCACTCTTCCGAGCCTTCCTGGTCTCTGTTCCACCCCCTCTGCCGATCCGGGGAGGGCTGCAGACTACCACATGGCTCCTCCGATACACGTGGAGTCGCCAGCCGCTTCTTTTCACCCGACAGTGAGGAGTTTCACCAGGGGGATGTAGCGCGTGGGAGGATCACGCTATTACCCCCCCAGTTCCCCCTCCCCCCTGAGGAGGCGCTCCGACCGACCAGAGGAGGTGCTAGTGTAGCGACCATGACACATACCCACATCTGACTTTCCAGTTGTGGCCAATTGTGTCTGTAGGGACGCCCGACCAGGCCGGAGGCAACACGGGGGCTCGAACCGGTGATCCCCCGTGCTGGCAGGCAATGTAATAGGCCGCCACGCCACCCGGATGCCCCAACATGAATTCTTTTTTCACATTTTTGTGTTATTTTCAAAACTATCAGTACGTATGAGGGCCGACAGCTGAACACATGTAGGCTTTGAAAGTGACCCAACGTGTTTCGTCTGTGGACACAGTCACACTCTACAGTAACACATCTGACGTCAGTATGGCCTAACAGAAGAAGAGGTGGAGCAGCAGTTTAAAGGTAGCGTTGTGTGAACCTGTCGACACAGTGAGCGGCGGTCATGACCCATCCTTTGGTGATCAGGGTTCCTCCACAGGTGTGGTAAAACCTGCTGCCGGACTTGTACTGGAGAGAGATCTGCGAGCAACAACAGCCACAACAAAAAGAAAATGTTAATAATGCCCCACCTCTGTTGTCAAGTCTCACCCACAAAGTCCGGGTGGTGTTGATTTCATGATCTCACATGAACACTGTGCAGACCGGTGACATGTTGAACCTGAACTCACTTTCAACCCATATGGGACACACGTCATTTGTGTGTTTTTTGTGTTTGCCGTGAGGTTTTGGGTTGTGATACGTTACCTGCCAGGGCCATGCGTTTGGTTTGGCCACCTCGCCTCCCACCACTCTCTCCGAGATCACCTCCTCCATGTACCGGGGCTGGGGCTCCAGCTCAGCCAGCACTAGAGACAAGACAGAGAGGTGGGTGGGGTGTGTGTATGTGGGGGGGTATACAGAAATGTGACACAGACAGTACATGGTTTCTTTCATTCAACGTTTTTTTGTTATATTATTTTTCTCCTTTAAGAGTGTGTGAGTGTGTGTGTGAGAGAGAGCGAGAGAGAGAGTGTGTGTGTGTGTGTGTGTGTGTGTGTGTGTGAGAGAGAGAGAGCGAGGGAGAGAGAGGGAGAGTGTGGGTATGTGAGAGGGAGAGAGAGAGTGTGTGTGTGTGAGAGAGAGAGAGTGTGTGCGTGAGAGAGAGAGTCATCAACCCATATTATAAATATCACTTTCTCTCCCTCTGCATACTGATGAAGAGTATGCGGAAGGAGACCTGTATATTCACTGCTGTGTACTGTTTTCATACAGGTATGGGGGTTGTTATTTTGATTTTATGTTATTTCTTTATTTTAAAGGAGAATTGCAAGCTATTTTGTGCACCATTTTATACGGGCTTTGTACCATTTATGTTAACAGAAAAATAACTTGTAATGAAAAATTCCAGAACATAAGAAAAAAATACCAGGAGAAATTTGAAAACCAGATTCCAAATGTTCTGCTCCTGGATGAGAAGGAACAACGGCCACTTATTTTAGGAGAGGGTCAAAGGTCACACCTTGCGGCACAATATGTGTCAGAATGCCATAGCCAAAGGGTCAGTGAGTGACCAAAACACTGTCAGTTGCTGTCAGTTGCTGTTCAAGCGCTGTTCTATGTTTCTGCCAGATCTGTCTATTCCTTTTTCCCTTTTTTGTTGTTGTTTTTAGTTTAGTTCTGTGTTGACCTGTTTGGCTTTGGCAACATTGTAACTAATGCAGTCATGCCAATAAAGCATCGCTGAATTGAACTGAATTGAGAGAGAGGGAGAGAGAGTGTGTGTGAGAGAAGGTGGGCGAGAGCGAGAGAAGGTGGGAGAGAGGGAGAGAGGGAAAGAGGTGGGAGAGAGGGGGAGGGTGGGAGAGAGTGTGCACGCGCTTGTGTGTGTGTGTGTGAGAGAGAGAGAGAGAGAGAGAGAGAGAGAGAGAGAGAGAGAGAGAGAGAGAGAGGTGGAAAGAATATTTGAGAATACTGTATATCAGACAGAGCTGTTGTTGAGTGAGAGAGTGACAGAGAGAGAGAGACAGAGAGTGAGAGTGAGACAGAGAGAATACACAAAAGCAAGTCAGTCACAGGTGTGTGCTTCATCTCTTACCTGCGGCTGCGAGCGCGGTCAACACCAGAAACCTGAGCATGTCTGCAGTGAGTCAGAGAGTTCTGCACAGGGGGAGACGGCTGCTCTCCTCCTCTTATACCGCGGGCTGACCTTCAGCTGATCTGGAAAATGTGGCTGTTTTTTGCTTATGGTAGCAGTCAGGTATGCACCTGTGGTCCGGCTCACATACAGTGTTATCGCACAACGCCTCACACACACTGATACCGCATGTTCCGCATACTGTACTTCCTGCCGCGACCAATGGTGAGGCGCTCCGACTCTGGGAAAAATGACAGAAGTTTGTCATCTGATGACGTAAGTCGTATAAGTTTAGGGAGCTCAGAGGTGCAATGTATGTTTTAGTAAATATATATGAACACACACACACAAACATACCCATATATACATATATATACATATACATATATACACACACATACATACATACATATATATGATGTTTGTTACGCATATTGTGCCAGCAATAGCCATTTACTATAGGCAGAAAAAAGGTGTATCATGTAACTTCAAACATGGCCACACACAGGAGGCGTCCGGGTGGCATGGCGGTCTGTTCTGTTGCCTACCAACACAGGGATCGCCGGTTTGAATCCCTATGTTACCTCCGGCTTGGTCGGGCGTCCCTACAGACACTATTGGCGGTGTCTGCAGGTGGGAAGCCGGATGTGGGTGTGTGTCCTGGTCGCTGCATTAGCGCCTCCTCTGGTCGGTCGGGGCGCCTGTTCCGGGGGTAGGGGAAACTGGGGGGAATAGCGTGATCCTCCCACGCGCTACGTCCCCCTGGTGAAACTCCTCATTGTCAGGTGAAAAGAAGCGGCTGGCGGCTCCACATGTATCGGAGGAGGCATGTGATAGTCTGCAGCCCTCCCCGGATCGGCAGAGGGGCTGGAGCAGCGACCAGGTCGGCTCTGAAGAGTGGGGTGATTGGCAAAGTACAATTGGGGAGAAAAAGGGGGGAAAATCCAAAAGATTAAAAAAAGATGGGCCACGTACACCATATAAAAAATGCCACATAGACCCTAAGACCTGGGAGGACACAGCAACCAACAGGGCGACCTGGAGAAAACTTGTCCGGGAAGGAGCTGCACCATATAATAACGATCTCCGCTGTGCTGCAGAAGACAAGCGCAGACTCAGAAAGGAGGGAGTTTCCACCAAAAAGGCCCAAACCAATCCCAGGACTACCACCACCCACCCCTGCCCACACTGCACCAAAATATGCGGCTCCGGGATCGGTCTCTTCGCCCACCTGAAGACCCACAAGGACCAAGAAGGAGGACAGTCATACTCGACCCCGAGTGACCGCCGATGATGATGATAAAAATAGAAATGATCAAAAGTTTGTCCTCCACCATATCGAATAAGATCCCTTGTTTATGACCCCATTTATGAGACTTGGAAAATTACACTGATGCCAAATAGACATTTTATTTGTGTCTTTTTGCGCCACTGGTCGTGCCCACAATGTCCCGTTACAGGAAGAAAAAGACGTGCGTGATGACATTTTCAAAGATGGCCGCATAGACTACAGTAATAAGAATTATTTGTTCGTCCTTGAATATATTGGGGGGGGGTACTTTGTTTCTGACCCCATTTACAATTTTAGATCTGTAAAACTACACAGACCCTTTTTTATCCCCTTGTGAATCTGTTGTATGAATTAAAATCCTACAATGAACAGTATATGATGCAACAGTTTGCAAGCTCTTGTTACTCTCTGGCACCCCAATCCAATTAGTTTTAACTTTAACCAAAGCATTACGTGTAAAACAAGCATGCAAAAAAAAACAAAAAACTTTGCTCTTTTGACCAGAAATAAAAATGGGCAGATTTGACGGTAGTAAGATTTCTTATAGCTGGAAAAAGCCAACGTTTAAGGACCATGTTAAAAAAAAACTTTTCATCCATCAGTGGAACAATCCTTTTGATCTTGAGCCATTTATTTTCTGAATTAAATGAACTCCATTTTACATACAACAGAGATTTTTATCTAAAGTGACTTGAAAAATCCAAAATCAATTATGTTCCCTGCATTGCTGGGTGAGCCAGAGGCAATGCCGGGGCCTCGATTGTGATGCAAGCGTATTAATCTGTACAGCTACCTAGGTTAATGTCCTTGTGCTGTTGTTAAAAAGGCTGTACCGGTTTGTTTAGTTTCCACTTAATTTCTATTACATCTGCCTTCTCCGCATATGTGCAAAAGGTGTGCTCGATCGCCTCCTCGAGACATTCTCGTGGCTTTGGGCAGAGTTGATGTCACTGAGGAATAATAGAGAGATGCGTTTGGTTGAGGGGGGGAAAAGATGTGTATGTTCCAACAAATTGTGCCTCCACGGAATTACCACACATTCTATCCAGCATAATGTGTATTATGCGAGGAAACAACAAACCTTTTCATATTTGACTTTGCCACTGTCTCTTTCTGTCTTATACCGTCTCTTACATTAAGCAAGATGTCTCTTACATTAAAACGTTACATGTCTTGCATTACATAGCTCTGTCTCTTACATTAAGCACGATGGCAGCGCGCCGGACGTAGCGGCTACTGTGGCTCCCTGTTCTGTGCTATGTTTTCTTTATTTATACGTTAGTTTTAAGTTTATTTACAAGTGTAGGTCATGCGCTGTTCTACAGCTGTCAGGAACTTTTAAACCTCAGAACGGATTACTACTCATTTCCCTCTACCATCACGGACAATTTCCCCAACGATATTATCCGCTCACCGGTCTCGCAGTGGAAACGCTGCCCCCCCCCCCCCTGTCTGCAACATGAACAGAAGAGGGGGAAACGAGGCGGGCTACATGCTAAGCTAAGTAGCGCTCCCTTCAGAGGTTCCCTCCCCAGCATCTTCATGGCTGATGTCCGATCGTTAGCTAAAAAAATGGAGGAGTGAGCACTCAGGCTATCCTCGCAGAAAAGGCTGGAGAACTGCTGTCTGCTTTATGGAGACTTGTCTCAACAGCAACATAGCTGACGCGGCAGTCGAGCTAGCAGGTCGCCCAGCCTTCCGTGCCAACAGGACAGCGGAGTCCGGCAAGATCCGCGGAGGAGGTTTGAGTATTTATGTCAATAACTCTTGGTGCAACACTATAGAGGTCGTTGAAAGGCCTTGATCTCGAGCTTCTTATGATTCAGTGCAGGCCTTTTTACCTGCCGAGGGAGCTAATGGCCATTACCATCGCTGCTGTATACAAACCCCAATTCCAATGAAGGTGGGACGTTGTGTAAAACGTAAATAAAAACAGAATACAATGATTTGCAAATCCTTTTCAACCTATATTCAATTGAATACACTACAAAGACAAGATATGTAATGTTCAAACTGATAAACTTTATTGTTTTTTTGCAAATATTCACTCATTTTGAATTTGATGCCTGCAACACGTTCCAAAGAAGCTGGGACAGGGGCATGTTCACCACTGTGTTACACCACCTTTCCTTTTAACAACACCCAATAAGCGTTTGGGAACTGAGGACACTAATTGTTGAAGCTTTGTAGGTGGAATTCTTTCCCATTCTTGCTTGATGTACGACTTCAGTTGCTCAACAGTCCGGGGTCTCAGTTGTCGTATGTTGCGCTTCATAATGCACCACACATTTTCAATGGGAGACAGGTCTGGACTGCAGGCAGGCCAGTCTAGTACCCGCACTCTTTCACTACGAAGCCCCGCTGGTGTAACACGTGCAGAATGTGGCTTGGCATTGTCTTGCTGAAATAAGCAGGGACGTCCTTGAAAAAGACGTCGCTTGGACAGCAGCATATGTTGCTCGAAAACCTTTTCGTACCTTTCAGCATTAATGGTGTCTTCACAGATGTGCAAGTTACCCATGATGCCATGGGCACTAACACCCCCCCATACCATCACAGATGCTGGCTTTTGCACTTTGCGCTGATAACAATCTGGACGGTCCTTTTCCTCTTTAGCCCGGAGGACACGACGTCCATGATTTCCAAAAACAATTTGAAATGTGGACTCGTCAGACCACAGCACACTTTTCCACTTTGCGTCAGTCCATCTCAGATGAGCTCGGGCCCAGAGAAGCCGGCGGCGTTTCTGGGTGGTGTTGATATACGGCTTTTGCTTTGCATGGTAGAGTTTTAATGTGCACTTGTAGATGTAGCGACGAACTGTGTTAACTGACAGTGGTTTTCCAAAGTGTTCCTAAGCCCACGTGGTAATATCCTTTACACAATGATGTCGGTTTTTAATGTGGTGCCGCCTGACGGGTCGAAGGTCACGGGCATTCAGTGTTGGTTTTCGGCCTTGCCGCTTACGTACAGAGATTTCTCCGGATTCTCTGAATCTTGTGATGATATTATGGACTGTAGATGATGAAATCCCTAAATTCCTTGCAATTGTAGGTTGAGAAACATTGTTCTTAAACTGTTGGACTGTTTGCTCACACAGTTGTTCACAAAGTGGTGAACCTCACCCCATCCTTGGTTGTGAACGACTGAGCCTTTCGGGGATGCTCCTTTTATACCCAGTCATGACGCTCACCTGTTTCCAATTAACCTGTTCACCTGTAAAATGTTTCAAACAGGTGTTATTTGAGCATTCCTCAACTTTCCCAGTCTTTTGTTGCCCCTGTCCCAGCTTTTTTGGAACGTGTTGCAGGCATCAAATTCAAAATGAGTGAATATTTGCAAAAATCAATAAAGTTTATCAGTTTGAACCTTAAATATCTTGTCTTTGTAGTGTATTCAATTGAATATAGGTTGAAAAGGATTTACAAATCATTGTATTCTGTTTTTATTCACGTTTTACACAACGTCCCAACTTCATTGGAATTGGGGTTTGTACATCCCCCCCACATGCTAATGCTAAGGTAGCACTTAAACAGCTACAATGTGCCATCAGTAGACAACAGAAGACGAAGGAGCTGATTGTGGACTTCAGGAGGTCTAGAAGCTGTAGCCACTCCCCCATACACATCAATGGGGTGGAAGTGGAGCATGTCTCCAGCTTTAAATTCCTTGGAGTCGACATCAGCAAGAAACTTTCCTGGACATCAAACACCCAGGTCCTTGTGAAAAAGGCCCAATGCCTACATTTCCTGAGGAGGCTGAGGAGCGCCCGTCTATCGCCCAAAATTCTCACCAACTTCTACCACTGCACCATCGAGAGCATCCTGACCAGCTGCATCTCAGTGTGGTATGGCAACTGCACATCAGTAGACCAGAAAGCTCTTCAGTGGGTTGTCAAGGTGGCCCAGCATATCACCAGTACCCAGCTCCCAGCCATAAAAGACATTTATCACAAACGCTGTGTTCGAATGTGTCTCAGCATCAGCAGAGATCCCACCCACCCCAACTGTGGACTGCCCCCCCCCCGGCGTTCTGGGAGGCGCTACAGCAGCCTCAGAGCCCGCACTACCAGGCTCAAAAACAGCTTCTTTCCCCAAGCTGTTGCCCCCCTGAACCTGGCTACCCACTGAATGTCTGTGGATATTTTTAAATATTTTGTACTCGTGCTCTTTTTTAACTTATTTTAGCTTTTGGTCTTCATGTGTGTATATCTTATACTGTGTTTGCTGTGTTTGTCTGTGTCTGTCTTGCGCTGTTTGGCAAAGCCTTATTTAATTTTTAACATGTGCCTGCACATTGTTTTTAATGACAGTAAATTGAATTGAATTGAATTACTGGACACATGCAGCGGGCTAGGCCTACTCAAACACTAACAGAGTAAACTGGGTGGTGGCTCAACGGCAAACCATTTTTATATTGTTAATTCCTTGGATGCTGGTCAAGCCTACTGTAGGATGGACAGAATTTTCGAGTTTCAGGCATAAGCTATTGCTCACCCAATGAGGGAGACAGTTCTCCCGAGATACCTGGCTGACTATGATGTGTCAGACCTATGGTGGAGGAGACGTCGGTCGCCACCCACATTACCACGTACACACGTACTACCCCAGCAGGGATGATGAAGCGGCGACACACAATATCACGCATCAAATCTTCATCTCCCTTCAGCCAGCCCAACTACAGCCTGCCTAGATGGCTGGTGGACAGTGTGTGGGAATCCGCCAAGGAGGATTTTGAAAAAAAGAGCCCATATCTACACCACCAGCAGCTGTCAAAACTGTAGTCGCTGAAGTTAAAGCGAGCGGAGAACTACAACTATGTCAACCGGCTGGAGCGTGAGGTAGAGGTACTGCGGCATAGCTGACAGCAAGCTATAGCGCCAGTGTCTTTCCCCCATTGTAAAGCCCAAGAGGGGGATGAGAAGGAAAGCAAACTCACTCCAACACAGCAGACTATGTTGTCAACCAAGGGCCAAGATAGGCCGTCAGCACCTTCCAGTCTAGGAAAGGCAGTGACTCATAAGGCGCTGCCCAGAGAAAATGATAGAGATCTGTGTCCTTCCCACCAGTATGTAGCCTATGTCAAGGAGGACTCAAGCCAGTATATTCTACAACCTAGCAGACACTACTGCTCACCACTCAGACACAGCTACTGCCCACTTCAACCAGAGCATTCACTGCCATGCCACCTTGGGAGTACATCAGCTACTCTTACCATCAGAAGCAACAGGGCTCACCCCCCCCCCCATATGGCCACTCCCCCATGTGGCCATAGTGTAAGAGACCTCCTATTGAGTATGGCAGCTACCACCACAAAAGGCATCGTAGCTACGCCCCTGATCGCTGCTGCTCCAGTCCTAAAGCACCGAGCCCACTATCCCTGGAGGAGTGAGAGAGGTCAGTACAGGGGGCCCCATCCAACGATCCCAGACTTTGCTCAACCTAACTCAAGAGAGTTTGCACGACTGAAGAAAGCCCTGGAGAACCTCCTCTCAGCCAGTGCTACTGAGAGGTTTAAGTTTCAGATCCTGACAGACCATCTGAAGTTGGAGGAGGCTCTACTTATAGCAGACTCTTATATTAACTCCAGTTATCCATTTACAGATAACATGGCTACACTCAACCGGCAATTTGGACAGCCACACCAGTTGGCCCTCCAGCGGATTGCAGAGCTGATGGATAGGCCGAAGATTGCCAGTGAGGACATCAGGGCCTTCCGGATGTTCACTCTCTGAGTGTGCTCCCTAATGGACATGTTAGAGCAGCTGGGGAGGAAGGGTGATGCAGAGATGGCCTGCGGATCACATGTTTCCCGGCTTGTAGCAAAGCTTCCACATAATCTGAGCTCTCGTTTCTGCTGATACAGCCACCCAGGTAGAGTCCCTATTCCTGCGCTCCTTGACTTGGCTGAGGACAACTTAAGGTTCTCCAGCACTTCCCGGAAAGAGTCAATGAGATGGGACAGAGATCATGACAAGGGCTTTAAGTCCATGGGCAAGACAATGAACATCCTCAATATGGGGACTATGTATCCTGAGACCATGTCACAGGCTCCTGCAACCAGAGTGAAGGGGAAGAGGTACTGCCCATATTGCAGTGACTCCAACCACACACTGAACAACTGTACCAGCTTCAAGCAGCTGACCAGGGAGCAGAAGGTGTGTTGGATCAAAGAAAGTAGAGGGTGCTGGTGCTGTGGCTGAGTGCACCAGGCGAGAGATTGTGACCTAAAGCTGCGATGTAAGACCTGTAACTGTTGCCATCTGCTGGTGCTCCACAAGGTCTCCAAGAGGGGTCTTGAAAAGCCACTGGAGAAGACCACACAGAATAAGTCTGCGCAGGTCAGCGCCTGCCTGTTGAACATGGTGAATGAGGTCCTATACATCGTCCGGCCTCAAGGAGAGAGGAAGGTCCTTCTGAAAGTCAGCAAAGTTCTGGTAAGGAATGGCGACCATACCACGGAAACTTGCACCATCCTGGATGATGAATTGGCTTGGACAATCCTGCTCCATGCCATTGCTCAGCAGTTGGGCCTCCTGGGACAGCTAGAGGACCTGACCCTCCACACTGTGAAAAAAGAGCTGCAGGTGGTTATGTCCTTCAGAGTTTCTCCAGCTTCGCAGCCCTGGAGAAAATACAAGATTCAGGGTACATTCACAGCCAGGCAGCTGGGACTGGCTAAACAGACCCTTCCAGACAGTGTCCTGCAGCAGAAGTACTGCCACCTGGATCACACGCATGTTCTGGATCACAGCCAACCTGGGGAGGATGTCAGAGTGGCTGGCAGTCGAGAAGTCCTTCTATGTGGACAACTGTCTGCATAGCTTGGAGTTAGAGAGTGAAGCCAGAGCCCTTGTGAACAAGCTGTGGAAGTTGCTGGCAGAGTGAGACTTTGACCTGTGGCAGTGGGCTAGCAACATGCCCTCTGTGATCAGCCACCTCCCATCTGAAGCCAGGTCGGACAGCGCCAAACTGGATCACACAGGGCCAGATCCACACCCAGGAATCAACACTTGGGCCATATTGGCATTGCCAGATGGACAATCTGACGCGATAGAGTGTCTGTCTGAGGGCCTAGAGGCCCCTGACATTTCCCTTCTGGTTCGGGTCAAATCTTCATGGACTATTGCTTTATGTCATTGAAACAGAGCCTACTCTATATTGTAGCTTGTTCTTAGAAATTAAACGTATATATTATTATAACTCACAAACCGAGTGTCCACTTGGCAGGTCATGTAAAAGGTTAAACAAGTCTTACTTAATCAGATGTTTTCGAGTCCCCATGCAGTTTTTAAGTAAATTTATAGTTTAGCTCTGAATTAATAGTCATCCCTGAGTAAGATTGGAAAAGGTTAGAGGTGAGAAAACGATATTTTACACTGTGTACCCAAACTTTCATTTTTTTACCTCCCATTATTTGTTTCATATTTTCATTTTTTTTTTATCAGTAATGTTCTTGGTTCTTGTTTTGTTAATGATCAACCTCTTTTTCCTCTTGTAGTTCTTGTTCTTTTTAATATTTTACCATCATTATTGATGGTAAAATTACCAAAATTACCATCATTGTTTTTAATGAAAATAAACTGAAATGAATTATTACTGTTACATGAAGGTGATTAAGTTATATCATTAAAAGGATTGCGGCCTGTCCAGGGTGTCTCCCCGCCTGCCGCCCAATGACTGCTGGGATAGGCTCCAGCATCTCCATGACCCTGAGAGCAGGATAAGCGGTTCGGATAATGGATGGATGGATGGTATATTTCATTCATTACACTGCAATGCAATGCAGTTTCCCCTTAAATGAAAGCGCCTAAATGATAAAAGAAGAAAAAAAGGCACAGCATCTTATTTGCCAGAACCAAACAGATTGTTTTTCAAGATACAAAAAATAACATTTTGAAAAGAAAGTATAGTAAACCCGTAAAAGGAAAATGCATTTGCTTTTGACCTTGAATCGACTAACACATTGTAAGCTCTCATCTGAATTTAACATGTAGTGACAAAATGGAAATGGCCTTCACTAGATGGGGCTAAAACCTTTCAAACATGCAGAACCCCCTGCTTGGAGGGTTTGCGTCCCATAACAGCTTTAACAAAATGTATTTGCTCTGTTTTTATGACAGCAAAACAGTTGCCCATTTTAATTGGGGAATGAATATTTCTGAGTGAACCTAGACTTCCACCCAAGTCGGCTTTGATTTCTCAACAGGGTCTCTGTTTTAAACACATCCCACCAAAGTGTGCAGCGATGAAAAGATGAAAAGGTCATATCCGTGTGGGACTGAAGGGAATTTTCACATCCTGTTTAAGAACTGCAGAGGGTTTCGCTCTTCTCCGTTTCACTCTGTGAACCCTTCGACATTGAATACGGGTATTTTAGATGGATTACCGTTAACAAGTCCCCCAGTATGTGAAGTATATTTGAATTCTTTTTTCACAGACCATTTACCACTTCTGTAGCGGGTCATGACTCGCTGGTAGTTACAGCAAAAAGGCTCTTGGACAATAGGGAGGTCTCGGATGCAAAGCGCCTTTTTACAAAATTCCTTAATTAGCCGCAAAGTCATTAAAAGTGTCTGGATTTCGGATTATTACCTTATCGACCTATTAAAGAGATAGCCACGCTGACTTGTAATTGAGCCTTTCCCTTAGACACAAAGGGGGCTTGTGGAGAACAGTAGAGGCACTCGTAGATATTTTCTCATCGAGGTTTTGTTTAAGACTGATCTCTCTTCCACTTGAAATTGGTCCCCTCCATCCAGCCCGACTTCCCCTTGCAAAGGCAAATCGAATGGGAAGATCAAAGAGGGGAAGTGGCGGGGATGTGTTAATTAAAGATGTTTGTTCTTGATATACTAGCTTACCATTCTGTTAATGAACAGTCGATTGGGTTCCCATAAACATGTCTCCCAAGTGCGGGCAGGAAATTAAGGTTCTGAAAATGAAAAGGATAGAAAATTTAATGGGATGTGATGATGGGCTCCGCGATATAGGAAGCTGGAGAGGGTGATCGTTGTGCAATGTCGATTGTACCAACGGGACACGAGGAGCAAAGAAGGCCCAAACTTTTTGTCAGAGCAGAGCTAAAAGCTTTAGACCTTGTTGAAATTGAACTGCAAGGTAATAATTAATACCGGCATTCCTGTTTAATCACACCTTTTTTTTTTCTTCCCCCCGCCTTTTCTCCCCAATTGTACTTGGCCAATTACCCCACACTTCCGAGCCGTCCCGGTTGCTGCTGCACACCCTCTACCGATCCGGGGAGGGCTGCAGACCACCATATGCCTCCTCCGATACATGTGGAGTTGCCAGCCGCTTCTTTTCACCTGACAGTGAGGAGTTTCACCAGGGGGACGTAGCGCGTGGGAGGATCATGCTATTCCCTCAAGTCCCCCCCCCCCCGAACAGGCGCCCCGACCGACCAGAGAAGGTGCTAGTGCAGCGACCAAGACACATACCCACCCACAGACACGGCCAATTGTGTCTGTGGGGATGCCCGACCAAGCCGGAAGTAACACGGGGATTCGAACCGGTGATCCCTGTGTTGGTAGACAACGGACTAGACCACTACGCTACCCGTATGCCCTAATTACACTTTTTGTTGTCTTAACATCTGGGTCCATTGTTTTCAAAACTGGCTATGGGATGAATGTGAGGTTTGGCCATAGAGACCATCAACCAAGTTACATGAGATGTCTGGGAGAGTTGGCACAAGATGGTTCGATTACTTCCAGATTTTTCTTCCAATGTTTTTGTTTTTCTAAATATTTTGTTTTCAGTAAAGGATAACTTTTGTCCTCTCTCTTTCTGTCTTTTGTCTGCTGTGCTGCAGTTGCACAAAGGCGTATATTTCCCAGAACAGACCATCAGATAACTGGAAACTCGATCCTTTTCCAAGGACCTCTTTTTCACTGCTCACTGCGCCACACTGTCTGTCACCGGAGGGCTCCTACCATTAAGAAGCATGTCTCACGCAGGGGCCTTTTATTATGGGCAGGGATTCATTTCTCTGTTGAATTCAGAGCTCATTTCTATGTCCTACTTTCAATTGTACGGTAGAATAAAGGTCAGCAGGTTATACAGATGCACAGGTTGCAACCCAGTATCTTTGGACTACAGTCGGCAAGTACAACATGACAAAAAGGAGATATGCGAGGGTGAAATGACTGTGGTTTGTGCACTGAATAGAAATGTGGCACTTCATATTGGCAGGAAACCTGAGAACCACAAATCAGATTCCTGCAACCCCAACCTGCAGCCCCATTATATTGGATCAAAATCACTTCCTTTCGAGATACACACATCCACACACTTCCTCATATGAACTTTATGGGGCCAGAATTTTCCACAGTTTGTCAGCTGTTTGTATTATTACCTGCTGTAAAAAACAAAAAGAAAAAAGAAAACTTACACTCAGTTTGCTGCATTAAATTATTGCATGGCTTGACACTTTAACCTGCATGCCGCCTGTGGGGACTCTGTGCATTGTTAGCATGTTCCCGCTATATATAGCTCTGGAGATGTGTTAGATGCCATCAACACTCCCTGTGCATCCCGCCAGCTGACAGGAGTGAAACGGATCCACTGGGCTGTTTGCAACATTTAATTGCAATCATGCCACAGTGGAAACTATCAATACTCCCTCCCGCAATGCAGCTGACCTCCATCCCACCATCACCGCTATCTCCTCCTGTCTCATCCTTTCTCTCCATATCTGGGATACAGGCATCATATGGATGAGGGGGTGATGTGACTTATGGAGGGTTAGAAAGCGGAGTCGGTGGTGGTGGTGGTGGTGTTGGGGAGGAGTGTAGTTGTGAACATGCCGCTCACTGCAGGATTGGAGAAAGATGATCCACCGTGACTCTGAGGGGCCCGATTGATCCTGCTGCGTACTGCTCATCTATCTCTGTCCTCCAGAGTTTGGCACTGCTTCCAAGCCCTTGCCTCATTATTCCTTCCTCTTATTCCCCCTTCCCCCCCCCCGGCCCATGTAACAGGCCCCAGTCTCAGCTGCGGCCTGCGCCGTTGCTGGGGGCTCTCTGCCCTCAGACAAGGCGGCAATGGGGGTCTACTGGAGTAGAACTGGAGCTGCAGCTTAGGGGATTCTCATCCCCGTCTGTGTTGAAATGAGAAACAAGGAAGGTGATGAAGAACTGTGGCGACATACAGTTATATCCGGGCCTGTCTCACAGATGAAAATGTTCATATTCAACGTATTTGCAGGTCCTCAAATACGTTGATTGGCAGCATATCGATGAATGAGAATGAGAGGACGGCCCCTCTCCCCAGCAACACCATCCAGCTCCTCCTGGGGGATCCCAAGGCGTTCCCAGGCCAGACTGGGCATGTAGTACCTCCAGCGAGTTCTGGTACTTCTCCCAGTTGGACATGCCTGGAAAACCTCCAAAGGAAGTCACCCAGGAGGCATCCTAATCAGATGCCCGAACCACCTCAACTGGCTCCTTTTGATGCGAAGGAGCAGCGGCTCTACTCTGACCTCCCTCCGTGCATCTCTGATGCAATGGTATTAAGCAGATAATCTGAGCAGATGTCCTTCACTCATTAATATGTTGAAATGGATTGTGTGCATGTGACAGAATGTGATTTGATACGATTTGATAATGCTCACGCCTTGTCCCTTGAGCCTAGTTATAGTCATTAGACTGAGAAAAAAGCTTTGGGGCAAAACATTGGTCTATTAGATATCACTGCATCTCGAACTCGAGGGTGAGATTTTTCCCATTTTTCTATAGTTGTTTTCCCAGAATCTGCACATCATGAAAAGCAATTGGTGTACATTGCCCCCCCCCCCCCCCGTTTCACGTGAGATTAGTTGACCTGCATTGTATGCATGTTGGCAATCAAAGTGTTTTGGGAACTGTAAATATGCTGTACACAAACGTTTTGTCAGTGAGACTGGGTTGGTTTATCTTGGCAGCAGTGGGAATTTGTGGTAGAGCGGCGATGGGAACGGATTGGAAGGCCTTAAGAAGGTGTGAAGAGGATTGGGCTTTTTATCCTTTGATTGGTAAAGGCACATTTTAAACCCAAACAAACGCTGATACCTAACAACAAAAAAAGGCATTCTTGGGCGAAAATGTAGAAATACATACATTTAGGTGGACAGTATAGGTAAAGGCAGTGATACAGGTCCCCTTTTAAAGAAATTGTAGAGAATTCGGGGGGCAGCCGGGAAACGAACCTGGGGCGACTACGTTAACCAGTCGAATAAAGGGTCCGACCCGTTAGCCAACCGCTAGCGAGTCTAGTCATCCGTGATAGCCACACTACCCCCCTCCTTCGTGAAGCACGTCCCCGCACTTCAGGATACCAGCTCCCTCGCACCTCCGGGCACATGCGCGTCCGATGGCCTCACCGTCCCACTTCTGACACCAATGTAGCGAATTCAGGGGGCAGCTGGGAACCGCCGCCGCAGCCGGGAAGCGAACCCGGGTCGCTCGCACGACGGGGGACTACGTTAACCGGTCGACTAAAGGGTCCGACCTGTTAGGCAACGGCTAGCGAGTCTAGTGATCCGTGATCGTTACACTATGATAAAACGTGAAGCTCACCTCAGGTGCTCTTGTGGGAAACAGCAAGAGGACGGCAAAAACAAAAGAGCGTATATGGTGACAGTGTTAAAGCTGGCATTGTACAGAAATTCTAATCCTAATAACAGCATAAAACGGCGTGTACGTTTGCTCTTTAAAGAACCCGTGCAGTTTGTGTGCCTGGTCTTTAAAAAGCATGTTTTCACCATGCGAACACGTTTATACCTGTCCTTGGCTAATTGTCCCCTAAGGAGAAGAGAGGAAAATAACAATATGTTAATTAGCGCGCTTAAAAAGGCAGCGTGTCAATCGGTATGAAGACTCGGGCTGTGATAACGCTTAACTTGCTAATTCACAGAGGAATGTGTGGATCCCATGATGCCATATTAACAAGCCTTTTTTAGTTTCAAACAGTAGTGGATCTCTTGGGCTCACGGCCGTGCCGAGGAGCGCCTCGGCGCAGTCCGCTGTTCCGACATTAAACAAACCATCCATTATCCATTATCCGAACCGCTTCTCCTGCTCTCAGGGTCACGGGGATGCCGGAGCCTATCCCAGCAGTCATTGGGCGGCAGGCGGGGAGACACCCTGGACAGGCCGCCAGACAAACCTTTGCTTTTTAAATCTACTGCACAATTCCGTCAATCACATTTTGCCGTTGACATTTGGCAGCAGGGAGTGTGAGATAATGCAGTCCCGGAGCTCCGGTGGTCTGGGTGATATTGCTTCCGCGCAGCGCTGCAGAGTCCACATTATGAACTGGTGAAGGTAAAGAGCAGGAGGGTGAACCGAGGGACCGCACCAGTCTGGTAATCACAGAGAATGAAGTGGAGTTGGCGGGCGACTGTAATGACGCTGCAGCCGAATCAAGCAAGGCCAGTGTGAAACCGTGACCATTTTATTTTCTGCAGGCGACGGAAAAAAGAAACCCTTTGAATATTCCAGTTCCAAACCTTTGTATTTGAGAGAGCGAGAGAGAATAAATGGGATTTTCATTGAAAATTCCATGAACTGAATTCACTTTATTCATCAAGAAAGGAACTTGAATAATAATAATGGATTACGGTTATAAAGCACTTTATCTTGACACCCAAAGCGCTTCACACTGAAGGGGGAAACTCACCTCAACCACCACCAATGTGTAGCACCACCTGGGTGATGCACAGCAGCCATTTTGCACCAGAACGCTCACCACACATCAGCTTGAGGTGAAGAGGGAGGAATCATTGAGCCAGTTACCTGGGGGGGATGATTAGGGGGCCAGATGGAGGGAGCCAGGTTGGGAATTTTGCCAGGACACTTGGGGACCTCCTGCTCTTTGCGATAAGTGCCATGGGATCATTAATGACCACAGTGAGTCAGTGAGTCAGGACCTCGGTTTGACGTCTGATCCGAAGGACGGCATCTCCTACAGCACAGTGTCGCCGTCACTACACTGGGGCATTTCCATATTAGGACCAGAGGGAAGACTGCCCCCTGCAGGCTGACCACCACTTCCAGCAGCAACTTGGTATTCCCAGGAGGTCTCCCATCCAAGTATCCAAGTACTAGCCAAGCCCACACCTGTTTAGCTTCCGTCATTCAGCAGAATCAGGGTACAACTTGCGTAATGATGACACATCTTTTTTACAATATCAATAAAGTCACGGTTTTACATTAACATACCCAAATAGAGTTCAACTTCCATCACAGAATCCCTGTTTGATTCAAAGCTTGAGAGAAAGAGAGATAAAGAACGAAAGATAGTGATAGAATATTAAAGTTGGCGGCAACAAAGGACAACCCTACATTTTAGGGCAGCTTTGTGTTTATGGTTGCAATGAGTGGTGACAAGCTAGTCATGTTACACAGGCCATCAAAGTGACTTGCATTCAACCACAGGGGGGGAAAAAATATAGGCTCGTTTTTGATGGTAAAAAAAAAAAGCTGTAATGCAGTCTGGTAGTTCCTACAGTTGATACTGCAAAGAAACACCCACACACTAATCTATGGTCAATGGTCTGGAATTGCTGGAAACGTACGTCTTTTGAATATTAAAGAGTGAAAGAACAGGTCTTCGTCTTCTGTGTTTTGTTTCCTTCACAAGATGCTCACAGAGCTTTCCAATTGTTTTTTTTTTTAATTGAAGATAAATGAGATTCATTCTAAAGCACAGTATTGGCAGGTTTGATTCGGCTCTTGCGCCTGCGTCTCTGTATCCTGCAGAACTGTTTGAGCCATTGATTAAAAATCTGCGCAGCCAGCCTCTCTGCTTGATGAATCATAAATAGCAATCATTCCTGACAATTTACTGAGCATATATGTCGGGTCTCCCTTGAGAAAACGCCTTTTTAACCTGAAGCAGGGGATTCTTCAACAAGTCCTCCAACCCATACGACCACATAGGTCGTTTGTTCCTACCCTGCAACGCTGCTAATTATGAAGTACTCGTTTGAGGACGTTGGGGCTTTATTATTGTTCATGCAAAGTGAAGGTGTAAAAGTAAGCAAACATAGCTTGGGAAGATTTGTGACGAAACCATCAGTTTACAAGCGTATAAGTAGCTCTTGCACTCCCCCATCTCTTGCCTCGTCGCATTTTGATTGGTAACGAAGCTCAAAGGTCATATGGTGACGAGGCACCCGAGACACCAGATTGTCGTTATTTACACCACCGCTAGAGGTCGCTTAACTTTGAAACGTAACTATAGGTCGTCATAAGCTGCTTGTACAAACGACCTAGGGGGGTCGTTTTTAGGTGGAGGACAGTCTCAGTTATTTTACTTGTTATCCTTGTTAACAAAGCCGCTCGAAGCCTTACACAGGTAATTTTCATGATGTCATTCAAAACTCTCCCAAAATTTAAACCTAATTATTTTCCGAGTCAGTTTTGAAGTCCCTGAGAGTAATTACCTCCGCATTCACTGACGGCCATCAAAAAAACAAAAACTGGTGGACAGTTAATTTGAAACTATCTCCTGTGTGAAAACTGATTTCTTTTATGTCGCATTATAGGCTGTGTGCTCATTTGGCAGCATCCGTATCTCACTCATGCAGCAGCAATATACTGGAATTTTCTTTGACCTCTTTTTTGGGGGTGGGGTGGGGTGAGGGGACGACATAAAACCGAACGGACCTAACAAAAAAGACGACAGGAAGGAAAGAAAGAGAGACCAGGACAGGAAGTGTCTGCGAGAAAGAAGGAGAGAGTGCGCCACATGTGAATATTTGATTAGTTGTTAATGAAAAGAAGTCATTAGGATTAATTTTCCCTCGAGGCCATTCTAAATGTTCATTTCCGCGTCTCGTGGGATCACAAGTCTACATAATGGATTGAGGTTGAGGACCCCCACAGTCCGCGGAGCTTCCGCTATGGACAACCGCCAATGACTCAGAGTTGTGTAATTGTGATGAGTTGAAACTCTGGGTCAGAGCTGTGCCAAATCATTTTCACACAGTCTTGAGCGGCAAATTTTGCAAAATGTTGTCAGGGCCATCTTTTCAACAGCCCACAATAAAACCTTAAAGTGCTGTGTTGTGCTTATGTAGAAGTCATTGGAGATGGAGGATACGCCCGGGGGCCAAAAGAGCTGCTGCAAACATCCCACAAAACTCTTACAGAGTGTCGGAGCCAGTCACTTTTATCAGAATCAGAAATTCGTTTATTGCCGTGTGCATTACATGCACTAGGAATTCAGCTTGGCCTGGTTGGTTTAGTTGTGTCTATAAGAAAAATACTGTCTTCAATAGACTGAATTAAATTAAAATAAGTATGTGAAAATATATATATACAAATAAGCCTGGGTGACCAGAATGTGTCAGACATGTGGCTACTGGTGATGCAGATGACAGATGTGTTGCTAATTCCAGCCAAAGATACGTGGAAGAGTCGGACTGCTGTCGACATGCAGATGGCCTGTGTGCGCCAGGCACTCAAATTCCTTGAGAACAGGTAACTGTTGATGATTTCTTGTACTTCTCACTTTGTCAGGGCCCAGTGCTGCTTCTGGTTTAAAAAAAAAAAGAAGTCTTTAGGTTTGAACTTGCTTTATGAAATTTGAAAGATGAATGTCCTTGTTTGCATTTCACAATTTGAGCCTGTTATCTCTCACCAGAGGGCGGCACGTTGGTGCAGTGGCACGGTCGCCTCACAGCAAGAAGGTCCGGGGTTTGAGCCCCGGGGTAGTCTAACCTTGGCGGTCGTCCCAAGTGGTCCTCTGTGTGGGGTTTCCATGTTCTGCCCGTGTCTGCATGGGTTTCTCCGGGTGCTCCGGTTTCCTCCCACAGTCCAAAGACATGTAGGTCAGGTGAATCAGCCGTACTAAATTGTCCCTAGGTGTGTGAATGTGTGTGGGTGTGTGTCGGCCCTGTGTGATGGTCTGGCGGCCTGTCCAGGGTGTCTCCCCCGCCTAATGACTGCTGGGATAGGCTCCAGCATCCCGCAACCCCGGTTGGGATAAGCAGCTTGGATAATGGATGGATGGATAAACACGCAAACGCACACACACACACACACACACACACAAATATATTTCTAAAAAGATATAAACTGTAAAAAGTAAGCCTGTAAGTGGGGTGCTGGGGGCCTATTGATTAGTCCGACTGCAACAGGGAAGAAAGTGTTCTGTTCTTGCGGCGGAAGGTTTTGGTCCTGATTAGCCTCAGAGGGCAGTCTCAAAAATATGGTGTCCGGGGTGGGAGGGGTCGGCAACGATTTCCCTGCCCGTCTCAAGGTCCTGGGCGCGTGCAGGTCCTGGAGAGATGGCAGGGGGGGCGGCCGATCACCTTCTCTGCCGAGCCAATGCTGCGCTGCAGCCCACTTCTAAAGGCTGCCGAAACAACTTCGGGCAGCTTTTAGAAGTGCAGGTGTTTTTCTTGATCATTCCTATTGTGGCAACCATGAAGTCGACGTTAATTTCCCATTAGCTGGAAGATATTGAAGCAAAAAAAAAAAAAGACCACCACTCGAATGCAATAATGCGCTAACTTCCATTGCCTCCAACATGGCCGACGTCAGATTTGTGCCGTCATGTGAAAGCCCTCTATTGGGCTGGAGACACAAACGGATAACCCGTGTTTGGACACAATCATCTCGCTCCAGTACGGACAGATATAGGAGTTGTATTCGACCACCTCCCCCCTCACCTGAGGCCAACCAAGCAGTGATAACAAAACTGGGAGAATGGCTCCACATTTCAGAGACTGAGCAGCCTATGGTTCAACTTAAACTCTGCCCTTCAACCGTAGTCTAACCGTAGTCCAAGGTTGCAAAATAAACACACAAAAAAAATAGTATATGCTGCCTGTTTAGCTCTGCTCTGAGTAAGAATGGGGGGAAAAACTCAGCACAAGTCGTGAGGTTATTTCATTGGTACTGCCTAGGGGGAAATTAGTTTTGTAGGTTCGAAATTTAAATGTTCCAAGTTAAAAACTACAAAGGACAATTTTGATGCATACAGACAAATAACATATAATACGTAGACCGTTCCCTGATGGGGAAATGCAGCATTACCCTGTATGCAATGCAAATTAAAACTAGAAGAGTGCACTCAGTAAAGAGCAGATCTCCACCAGGTGTATCTCCTCTTTGGGGCTCGGCTTTGGCGACAAACCAGCTGAGGCGTTAGGACTCAATAGTACAAAAAAGGTTTTTCAAAGGTTTTGAATCACCGCAACCACGAGAGGTCGTCGCTCATACGGTCATAACTGCACAAAAATTATTAGGCTGACAGAAAAAAACTGTTTTTTTTCCCTGCCATTATAAGACTTGGATGTGGATGTGCAGCCTCCTAGGTGGACCCTCGCACGACTGTGACCAAGTCTAATATGAGCTTGCACTTTCCAAAAAGAAACGGCTTGCCATTCAACCATTTTGGTCACAGTTTAGTAGCCCTGCCTTTGCTGATCTTCCGGTGTTATAGAATTTTCCGACTCCCCCGCAGAACCTTACTCTCCTTGGCGTGCATGGGTTACGGTTAGGGTTAAGTGGTTAGGGCTCAATTGTGGTAAAAAAAAAAGTTTTTGAATGGTTTTGAATCACTGCAACCACGAGAGGTCCTTGATCATACAGTCATAACTGTGCACAGAACTTGTCAGGGCGACAGGCCCAGTAGTATGTGAGATCGGCCGCAGACAGATACACACACACACACGGCAAGAAAAAAACCCAATGTTTTTTCTGGCATTATAAGACTTGCACAGTGCCCAAGTCATCCATCCACCCATCCATTATCCGAACCGCTTATCCTGCTCTCAGGGTCGTGGGGATGCTGGAGCCTCCGGAAAATATGGAAAACAATGTTTTTAATATGCAAGCGCTCGAGCTAAAAAAGTCTACCTAATAAAAATGTGTTGCCTGTCAGTCTGTGGATGCGCAGCCTCCTAGGCGGACTGTCGCACGCATGTGACCAAGTCTAATATAAACTTGCACTTTCCAAAAAGAAACAGTTTGATGTTCGACCATTTCGGTCACAGTTTAGTAGCTCTGCCTTTGCTAATGTTGCGGTGTTATAGAATTTTCTGACTCCCCCGCAGAATCTGACTCCCCTTGGCGTGAATGGGTTAGGGTTAAGGGGATAGGATTAGGGGGGGTTAACGTGGGGGGGGGGTTAGCCTAACCTAAAGAGAGAGAGAGAGAGAGAGAGAGCGATGGTCGAGTGAGCTAGAGAGTGAATGAAGCGGTGGTAGCGAGGACAAACATTTTTCAAGGGTTTTGAATCACCACAACCACTAGAGAGGTCCTTGATCATACAGTCATAACTGTGCATGAAACATATTAGGCTGACAGGCCCAGTAATATGTGAGATTAGCAGCACACACACACACACACACACACGACCAAATGCATAATTCCCCCCAGACTGCTGCCTGGCAGGGATATAAAAAAAAAAAGAGGGAAAGAGAGCGCAAGTGAACTGAGAGCACAAGACAGCGAGAGAGAGAGAGCAGTGGTGGTCGAGTGAACTAGAGAGCGAATGAAGTGAACTAGAGTGAATGAAGATCACTCATTTGTGGTATAACACTTCATTGACCACAGGAGGTTCTTGATCATACAGTCATAAATGTGCACAAAAAATATCAGGCCAATAGGTACAGTAGTATGTGAGATTAGCTGCGGACACACACATATGACCAAACACATGATGTCCTCCAAGCTACTGCCTGGGAGAGATAACAGGTGAGGTGAGAGGTCATGTATTGGCTGCTGAGCGTTAGGCTTATATAGTTTCGGGTAGCGTAGGTTTCTATTTCATTGCCTACCAACATGGGAATCACTAGTTCGAATCGCCATGTTACCTCCGGCTTGGTCGGGCATCCCTACAGACACCGTGTCTGCGGGTGGGAAGCTGGATGTGGGCGTGTGTCCTGGTCGCTGCACTAGCGCCTCCTCTGGTCGGGCCGGGGCGCCTGTTCGGGGGGAGGGGGAACTGGGGGGAATAGTGTGATCCTCCCATGCACTACGTCCTCCTGGGGAAACTCCTCACTGTCAGGTGAAAAGCGGCTGGTGACTCCACATGTATCGGAGGAGGCATGTGGTAGTCTGCAGCCCCCCCCCCCCTGGATCGGCAGAGGGGTGGAGCAGCAACTGGGACAGCTCGGAAGAGTGGGGTAATTGGCCACACAGTAAAATTCTGAGTGTTGATTTAACTCCGAGAGTGTACAAATGGATCCTTTCTGGTCCATTTGTACACTCTCTAAGCCTCTCTCTAACCCCAACCCCAATTGTATCCGGCCAATGGATCCTTTCTGGTCCATTTGTACACTCTCAGAGTTAAATTAACACTCAGGAAGTTAAATTAACACTCAGGATTTTACAGTGTTGGGGTCGAAAGGGGGGGGGGAACAAATGTGGAAGTTGAAAGTTATTATTCGAAATCTTATCAATGGTGGGTGACGTTTCTGATCTACCTCCTGGTTCATCTTGCAGAAATGAACATCATATCCGTAAACCAGCACAGTAGAGAAGTCATAGACGATGGACAGTCATGGACACAGTCTGACTGAGACACTGGGGGGTTTGTTGTTTAAAGGACACGTTTAAGACTCCTGTTCACTTGTCCCATAAGACATCGTTGTAAAGCTGAGTCCAGTGGTGGTCCTCTGTCCAAAATCTACCAAATGAAGCCGGCGAATGAAATAAATCATAACCAATATGCACGATGCCAAAAATGCCAAAAACGAGACCCAGGTTGTAAAAATTAAAGAAACAGAACAATCCTTTAACCTTAGCCCTAACTTTAACCTAATTCTAAGCTAAAGCCAAGTCCGAGCCCTAAAATACACCCTTAAAAGTGAGGACCGTCTAAAACATCCTTAATGTGATGGTTAAAGCTTGCCCTCACAAATTAGAGCTGAACAAGAACACACACACACACACACACACAAACAGAACTGTAGTATTAACAGAACAGTAGAAACACACTGTTGTGTTAAACTACATACTGTTAAACAGCTCTTCGTGTTGTCGATATTAAGCTGTCCTTGATTTTTAATGACCGGCCGTAACCTCACCCCCACGCTCTCTTCGACGAGACCCGCAGATACTCATTATTTGAACTAATGACCATCTGTCTGGGAAGACCTCGTCTGCCCCCCCCCCACCCGCCCACTCCTGAAGCCATCATGTCTTGGTGCCGATCCAAGTTGTGGAGAAACCCGTTTGGGGTTGGAAAAAACTAAGGGAAAACATGTAGAGGCGCTTTCAGACCAGAGGAACTTTTTCATAGTTCTAAGAACTGTTGGAGGAACCTGTGGTGTAGGCAGAAATCACAGTGTTGGTGGGCACAGAGAAAACCAGGTGGGCCTAGCCTGTCCAAGACCAATCATACTTAATAGGTCCTGAAACGCAAATGTTAACCAAAATAGGCCATGACAACTATACTTGCCTAAATTGGATTTTCCCCCACTTTTTCCTCCCCAGTTGTATCCGGTCAATTACCCCACTCTTTCCAAGCTGTCCTGGTCGCTGCTCCACCCCCTCTGCCGATCCGGGGAGGGCTGCAGACTACCACATGCCTCCTCCAATACACGTGGAGTTGCCAGCTGATTCTTTTCACCTGACAGTGAGGAGTTTCACCAGGGGGACGAAGCACGTGGGAGGATCATGCTATTCCTCAAGTCCGTCTCCCCCCTGAACAGGTGCCCTGGCCGTCCAGAGGAGGCGCTAGTGCAGCAGCCAGGACACATACCCACATCCGGCTTCCCACCCGCAGACATAGCCAGTTGTGTCTCTAGGGGCGCCGACCAAGCCTGAGGTAACACGGGGATTCAAACCGGCGATCCCCGTGTTGATAGGCAACGGAATAGACCGCTACACTACTCGGACGCCCCCGCAACACAGTTTGATCGTACATGGCTTATACATCATCAGAGGTAATGTTACAGGCACCAAGACAATAACAGCATCACATAGCCTGGCATGGTGGCCACACACACACACACACACACACAGACAGCTGACAGATGCAACAGAATCATTAATCATTATATATGGATAGAGGTACACCACCACCAACATGCTCAGTAACGTTAAAAATGACAGTTGATTATAGCATGGCACAGCAGCCACAACCACACACACACACACACACACACACACACACGCACACATACACACACATACACACACACACACACACATCAGTATAATATCCAGCCCCAACAAAAACTATACCCAATAAACACTAATACTGAAATAGGCAATAGACTACTATAGTCTGAAATTGTAAATTAGCTTACTTTGGATGATTACAGCAGCAGACGACAGGGCTTGGTGTTGAACACTGAAATTATTTCTTTATAGTCCAACGAGTCAGTCAGTTCTCTTTCAACGGGGAGCAGGGACAAAGAGTTCAGTCTGTATGTCATCATTGATGCCCTAATGCCAGTTTTTATTCGACTGACAGCTGAAAAGAGTCTTTCAACAGTGCAGCTTGTTATGGGTAGGGTGATGGGGGCCCGTAGGAGACAATTCATTTTGTTAAATACGTCACTGGGGCATTCATTGAACACTTCAACAAGTGATGGAAAGGCCCTGTCCGCTGTGACCTTTCTCTTCAGCTGCCGTACAAACACTTAATGTCCTGCATCTTCCACAGCGATGGAGAGGTGTGTGCTGGTGGGCTGTATTAATGCATTGTCACCAAAGGTGTTTTACCGTGGTAAGCAGGCAGCAGCGGCTCTTATAGACCCGCACGTGTCCGCCTTAAAATGAGTGTTCAGTTCCATGATCTGCCTGTCTAGTGTATCACTCCATATATCACAGAAAAGTGAATCAGTTCATCGGGACACAACGTTTAGTGGGAGAAATGTTTCATCACTCATCCAAGTGACTTCATCAATCTCAGCTGACTGCAGGTACCTCCTAACCTTACATTTGCATAACAACCGAAACCAACGGTTGGTTTCATATGCAAATTACTGTGGCTATTTGCTGTTTCAATGACCATGTGTACTAGTCACAGAGGATTGGGGAATAGTTGAAATCACAGCATTGTAAAATGGCGACAAGTATACTGTTAGCCCCCTCGGTTCAGGGATGGTCGTTCCTTCTTCACATAGATGGCCTCTTTGACTCCCCATTCAAACCAGCATTCCTCCCTATCAAGGATGTGCACATCCTCATCCCTGAAAGAGCGGCCACTGGCCTGTAGATGTAGACTGCAGAGTCCTGGCCTGACGCGTTGACTCGTCTGTGTTGTATCTGGATTATTGAGCATGAATGGAGACATCATGCCACATATTTCTTAGGTCTGAGTTATCCTTTATATGTGATGCTTTACCCACGATAGATTCAACCTGCGTATCGCCCAGTTTAGCTGGCAACTTCCTCTTTCGAGATCCAGTGACATCCCAGCTCAGAATGTCATGTTTCTTCATCAGGTCATCTGTTAGTGTCATTACTTTATCAAAGGAATTTTCTGTATTCAGAATGTATTGTCGAACCTCGAGTCCAGGAGGAACAATGTGGATTCCGTCCTGGCCGTGGAACAACAGACAAATGCTTTACCCTTGCGGAAGTGCTGAGAGAGGCATGGAAGTTTGACCAGCCAGTCTACATGTGTTTTTTGGACTTAGAGAAGGCTTACGACCGTGTACCCCAGTGCACTCTGTTGGGGAGTACTGCGGGAGTATGGGCTACTGGGGCAGTTGCTACAAGCCATCCGGTCCTTGTATAACCAAAGTGAGAGCTGTGTCCACATTCTCGGCCCAAAGTCAAACACGTTTTTGGTGGGTGTCGGACTCCATCAAGGTTGTCCCTTGTCTCCGATTCTGTTTGTGATATTCATGGACAGGCTCTCAAGGCGCAGCCAAGGTGAGGAGTGTGTCCGTTTTGGGAACTTCAGAATTGCATCTCTGCTCTTCGCCGATGGTTTTGTTGGCTTGGTCAGAACAGGACCTCCGGCGCACACTGGGGAAGTTTGCAGCTGAGTGTGAAATGGCCGGTATGAGAGTCAGCACTTCCAAGTCTGGGGGCATGGTTCTCGACCGGAAAATGGTGGATTGCTCTCTCCGGGTTGGGGATGAGTTGTTGCCTCAAGTGAAGGAGTTCAAGTATCTCGGGGTCTTATTCACGAGTGAGGGTAGGATGGAGCAGGAGATTGACAAGCGGATTGGTGCAGCATCAGCAGTAATGCGGATGTTGTACTGGACTGTTGTGGTGAAGAGGGAGCTGAGCTGGAAAGCAAAGCTCTCAATTTACCAGTCAATCTTCGTTCCAACCCTCACCTATGGTCATGAGCTTTGGGTAGTGACCGAAAGGGTGAGATTGCGGGTACAAGCAGCTGAAATGAGTTTCCCCCGTAGGGTGTCTGGGCCCAGTCTTAGAGATAGGGTGAGGAGCTTGGACATCCGGAGGGAGCTTGGAGTAGAGCCGCTGCTCCTTTGCGTCGAAAGGAGCCATTTGAGGTGGTTCGGGCATCTGATTAGGATGCTTCCTGGGTGCCTTCCTTTGGAGGTTTTCCAGGCATGTCCAACTGGGAGGAGACCCCGGGGTAGACCCAGAACTCACTGGAGGGACTACATGTCCAATCTGGCCTGGGAACACCTTGGGATCCCCCAAGAGAAGCTGGAGGGCGTTGCTGGGGAGAGGGACGTCTGGAGTGCCCTACTTAGCTTGCTGCCACCGCGACCCGACCCCGGAGAAGTGGCTGATGATGAGATGAGATGAGTGTACTGTAGTTCTCCTTAAGACACTCAATTAGATCATTGCAATCCGTAACTTCATTGCAATCTGTAACTGGTACGGTGGAAGATTGCAAGCTCTTAGTGGTGTAGTCACTTATTTCAAACAACTTGTTGAACGTGAAAAGTAGAAACACAATTTCTTTCTCTTGGATTTAGCAAAGCAAAGAGTCGGCTTCAAGGTTTGCGTTGCTGGAGCTTTCAGAAAATTCAGCAAGGTTCTCCAAAATTGAACCAAAAAGTGTCAAGACTTTACTTACTGCACTTTCCGACCTTACTTACTTACTCACTGACCAAGAGCTCCATTGGACATCGCAGGCTCGCTCTAGTGCCAAAGTTTATTTCACTGGTTGCAGCTGTTGTTGGACAGACAAATGGGCCGACAATGTAGTCCAGGTTTCATTGAGCCGATATGCGACAGAGGAAATGCAACACAATTTTGAGTTGTCAAAGCGAAACGTAAAAGTCTTGGCTAGCATTCCCTCTCAACTTGCTACCTTAGACATCCACCACACAGCAAAGCAATGTAGAGAGAAAATCAAGTACAAATCAAGTAGCTGAAACAGGATTACAAGAAAACAAAAGGCCACAACAACCGTCCAGAAATGACATTGGTGTGCTAGCCGCCGGTGACATCACTTGAGCGTTCATGGCGGTGCAGATGCAAACAGAAAAGGGCCCTCGAAGGTTCGTAGTTCTCAGGGAACCTCTTCAGTGGGTAGTCCCTATCAAAAAAAAAAAATCCCCGGAACTGTTGGGTCTGAAAGCACTCCATGAATCACTACATGATTATTCCTGGGGAGGTGGCTGATGGGGAGGGACTTAAATCTCATTCCTTCTTTTCTCCCAACGATAACTAAAGCAACACTCCTGCATTGGCCAGGAGTCTGTTATCTGCCCCTCCAGTTCCTTTGGAGTCGGATGACACAGGATAGGAGAGGAAAGCAAGAGGGCCAATATTGATATTGTTCGTTTTAATGGAACACAAACATGTGTCTTAGTTTTCGCCACTGGAGTTAAACAATTATTATTATAGCTCACTGTAACGGTAATACTTGGTACAGATGTCTAAAAATGCTGCTTTATTACGTCCTGTCCTGATTTCTATCTAAACACAAACTGCTTCCAATTGTCTGCATTCAATGAAGATGAACACAAATTACCTCAACTTAAATGGAGAAAACATGTCACATTTATTTTGGCGAAACATCTTTGCTGTTACAGGTTGATCCTTAAAGCTTTTCTGTAAAATCCTGACGTCACATCAAGTGAAAACGATGTTTTTGTAAATACCAAAATAGGGAAAGCTGTGTCCTTCAGTTCAGTTAGTTAGCTTGTTTTTATATTTTTTGGATTTTATTTCATGGTGGCGCAGTAGTTAGCGTGGTTACCCCACAACAAGAAGGTCCTGGGTTCGAACCCCGGGGTTGTCCAACCTTTGGAGTCGTCCCAGGTCATCCTCTGTGTGGAGTTTGCATGTTCTCCCCGTGTCTGTGTGGGTTTCCTCCGGGTCCTCCGGTTTCCTCCCCCGGTCCAAAGACATGTAGGTCAGGTGAATTGGCTGTACTAAATTGCCCCCTAGGTGTGAATGTGTGTTGGCCTGGCGGCCTGTCCAGGGTGTCTCCCCGCCTGTCGCCCAATGACTGCTGGGATATGCTCAAGCATCCTGCGACCCGACTTCGGATAAGTGGCTTGGATAATGGATGGATGGATGCTTCCTTCAGTCAGATATTAACCGTATCCGTTCAGAGTAGGCTGGTAACTGACACATTTAAACAGAAATAACCCACGGGTATTTCAAAGTAGGCCATAGCGCTGTCAAATCAGTACGTCGTCATATCGGCGCAGCATATTGGGCATAATTTTCAAATCTGTCCCAATACCCATAACACGTTTTACTGGCTGATACCGATAAGGCCGATTGATTATCGATTACTGAGCACTCCAAGAGAAAAGGAGAGGAGAGGCTGGAAAATCTCCTCATATCTGCTGGCTCTCTCTCTCTCACACTGCTGGTGTCATCCTGATGAAATATTAAAGAAGAGTGTCCTCTCCAAGGATTTTAGGGACACGCATGGAGGCTCCCGTTTATTCCTTTGCATTTCCCTACTTTACACACGACAGTACAGAAATATGCCGATCAGTTGCGAGGAAGTTATTTACAGTGTTCATTAATTAATTACAAATGATAATACTACCGCAGTCACGCACTTTATCATACAATCTGTTAGCATAACTCTGACTCAGATTGTTTTGGCATTCTCCAGCTGATTTTGAAATCGTCATTATTTGCATCGCTGTTGTGAACCTACATGTTGTACACTTGTAGTAATTGCACTTGACATGTACGTGCTCTTTGCTGCACTATAATGACTATTTAATGCTTTTAGATGCCTGGAGGTCAACATGCAAATTATATCTTCAGTTTGCTGACTCCCTGTATTAGTAAGTCGCTTTGGATTACAGCGTCGGCTAAATGAGAAAATGTAAATGGAAGTTTCTGGTTGATAGCATTGTTTATTTGATAACAATGGGCCCTGTCTGCATTGCAGACAGCACGAGTCTTGCTGAGCAAAATATCCGTAGTGAGTTATAATTAGCTTCTTTTTCTTATCTGTTTTACTCGAACAAGCACACAATTTACCGGAAAATGAAATATTAAGATATTATCGCAGCCATCGATGCTCGATTCCACGTGCCTGCGTATTTGTGTGTACCGTTTAAGTGTGCTTATGTGTCGTTGAACTGACACGTGACAAAGCAAGAGGGGCAAGATTGAGACGGTTTGGACATGTGTGGAGGAGAGATGCTGGGTATATTGGGAGAAGGATGCTGAATATGGAGCTGCCAGGGAAGAGGAGAAGAGGAAGGCCAAACAGGAGGTTTATGGATGTGGTGAGGGAGGACATGCAGGTGGCTGGTGTGACAGAGGAAGATGCAAAGGACAGGGAGAGATGGAAATGGATGATCCGCTGTGGCGACCCCTAACGGGAGCAGCCCGGTAGTAGTAGTAGTAGTAGTAGTAGCAGTAGTAGTAGTAGTAGCAGTAGTACAACTGACACACAAAGTTTGATAATGAGGAACAAAACTCGCTGCCGTGTGCTTGCTTAAGTCAAAGGCGGCTTTATGTTCCCACCGCAGCCTTGTTGATAACCTTTCTGGAGCAATTAAAATAACTCCACCTGGGGCGTCCGGGTAGCGTAGCGGTCTGTTCCGTTGCCTGCCAACACGGGGATCGTCGGTTCGAATCCCCATGTTACCTCCGGCTTGGTCGGGCGTCCCCACAGACACAGTTGGCCGTGTCTGCAGGTGGGAAGCCGGATGTGGGTATGTGTCCTGGTCGCTGCACTAGCGCTGGAGCAGTGACTGGGATGGCTCGGAAGGGTGGGGTAATTGGCCAAGTACAATTGGGGGAAAAGGGGGGGGGGTTTGATAATGAACAACAGGGTGTCCAGCTACGGTCTATTTCCGTTGCCTGCCAACCGAACGAATCCCCGTGTTACCTCCGGCTTGGTCGGGCGTCTTTACAGACCCAATTGGCCGTGTCTGCGGGTGGGAAGCCAGATGTTGGTATGTATCCCTCCCCGGATCTGCAGAGGGGGTGGAGCAGCGGCTCGGAAGAGGGGGGTAATTGGCCGGATAACATTGGGGGGGGGGGAAGGGGGAAAACATATATAAAAAAAAAAGATAATGCAGAACAAAATTTGCTGCCGTGTGATGTCAACGAGGGCTTTATTTTTCCCACCGCTGCCTTGGTGATAACCTTTCTGGGGCAATTAAAATATCTCCCCACGACACAGTACATGTTCCTCAGTGTAGTTCAATGCCACTGTGTCTGCCATGAATTTCCGTTACAAGAATGACCTTTGTAAAGGAATTGGCCCTTTTCATTCGTTTACAAGGGCCCCTCTGTATCCCCCCCCGCCTTTTCCCCCCAGTTGTATCCGGCCAATTACCCCACTCTTCCGAGCCGCTGCTTCACCCCCTGTGCTGATCCGGGGAGGGCTGCAGACCACATGCCTCCTCCGATACACGTGGAGTCGGCAGCCGCTTCTTTTCACCTGACAGTGAGGAGTTTCACCAGGAGGACGTAGTGCGTGGGAGGCTCACACTATTTCCCTCAGTTCCCCCTCGAACAGGCGCCCCGACCGACCTGAGGAGGCGCTAGTGCAGCGACCAGGACACATACCCACATCCGGCTTCCCACCCGCGGCGCGGACACGGTCAATTGTGTATGTAGGGACGCCCGATCAAGCCGGAGGTAACACGGGGATTCGAACCTGCGATCCCTGTGTTGGTAGGCAAAGGAATAGCACGCCATGCTACCCGGACGCCCCCAAGGGCCCCTCTGTTGAGCTGCATTCACGCTCGAGGCCCAAGAAGTCTGAGCAAAAAGAGGTCAGCTGCATCCATAAACACCGTTGTCAGAAGAGGGAGTGGACGGGATCACCCTGTGGGCAGTCGACCCCAGCTTCACCGATGTGCTCCTGCATATCTACGAGGGGGTAGTAGATATGGGTATATTGTACTTCCCAGCACCTGCTATCAAATGGCGACTCGGTAATTTCATATATTACTCCCACACATTCCCCTGCCCTGTGGCGTCTACCCGGGATTCACACCAGGCCGGCGGCGAAGCACAGGGGCTCGTCATCTCTGCGCTGCCGATCAATAAAAGATGTTGGCTTTATAGATGGATGCCACATTGTTGCAGTCAATACAACGGCAAATGGCGATTATGGATGCATTATGAGCAATTTCACGGGTGAGCTCCTCTTTGCCTCGTGGCAATAGGGTTTCCATGACAGATTTGGCACTGGCAGTCTCGCAGCACATCTGCCTTTCTGCCCCGTCTGTGCTGCTCTGCTCACTCATTCTAACTGACATATTTGTGCGCTCCCTTCCAGTCAACTACGGAGAGTCGGCCAAGCTAGGAGACAGATCTTTAGCCCAGGATTTCTGTGTGTGAGAAGGCTGTGCGTGCATCTGTAGGCAACTTGTGCGTCTGCAAACAGCTACATGAACATGGCTGCACAAAAAACTGTGTGTATATGTTTATGTGTGTATGTATGTGTGTGTGTGTGGCGTGTGTGTAGGTTCTTGTTCAGCTATATTTGTGAGGGCCAATTTGGGTTTGTTTTCTCCCCAGTTGTATCCGGCCCAACAAGTCCCCCAGTCCATACGACCACATAGGTCGTTTGTCCGCTAATACGACCCACAGGAGCGTTTCCTAAATTAGCGCCCCCTACCGGCGGCAGGAGATATGCCACGGATACTTTTCGCCTCTGTGCATTGTGGGGTTTTAAAACAATGTGAGAACAACAGAGTATGTAGTTAAGTGTGTTGTTGTGTTGTTTCGCCGTCTAGCATAGTAAGTAAGATTGCTATTGGCAGTATGTTTACCTATGAATGAACGTCATAAGAGCTAACTTAACGTTAGCCACAAGTTAGCAAGTCAGCTAGCGTGGGCATTATAACCGCTATGTGACATTAAACTTTGCTTTTATTAATATTCGTTCTCACGAGAGCTTATGGAAGGAGATGCTTACTGTTACAGGGGAAGTGACGTGTTATAATGACGGAGGACACGAGGAAGTGGCTTAAAACGTACCTATAGGCCGTAATAAGCTGCTTATACAAACGACCTATGGGGTCGTGTTTTGTTGGAGAACAGTCTCATCCGGCCAATTACCCTTTTTTCCGAGCCGTCCCGGTCTCTGCTCCGCCCCCTCTGCCGATCCGGGGAGGGCTGCAGACTGCCACGTAACTCCTCCTATACATGTGGAGTCTCCAGCCGCTTCCTTTCACCTGACAGTGAGGAGTTTCGCCAGGGGGACGTAGCGCGTGAGAGGATCACGCTATTCCCCCCTAGTCCCCCCGAACAGGCGCCCCGACCGACCAGAGGAGGCGCTAGTGCAGCGACCAGGACACATACCCACATCCGGCTTCCCACCCGCAGACACGGCCAGTTGTGTTTGTCGGGACGCCCGACCAAGCCGGAGGTAACACGGGGATTCAAACCAGCGACCCCCGTGTTGGTAGGCAACGGAATAGACCGCCACGCCACCCGGACGCCCCAGTTTGAGTTTCTAACCATCGTTTCGCTAAAGTGATGACATTGGAGGCAGTTCTCACTTCTTCGAGCGTCTATATTGGAGTCAGGACCTGGGTTTAGTTTAGAATCCAGGTTTTGTGTGTGTCTGTGTGTGTGTGTGTGCGTGCTCGCGCGCGCGCGTTTCCATCCCTTTAAAAACACGTGGGAACACGTGCCTCCGTCGGCAACGTGTGCGTGTCAACACGCACATGAATGAGCGTGTCTGCGCATACACAAAAAAGGCACGTGCATGTTTGTGTTGGTGTGTTGGTGTGTAGTGTACAGTTGGGCGTGATGGGGTGAACCTCTGGTTTAGATGGCCGCAGGCGCCTCTTTTAAGCTCACGTCAGCAGGTTAACACATACCCCCCCCCACCACCACCACCTCACATACCTTCCTTCCCTATTTTATTATTAGTGTGTGTGTGTGTGTGTGTGTGTGTACACGTGTACACACACACTATTAGTGACTGGAACAGGCTGCGAGCCGCATCAGCCTCCGTCACCCAGCGTAGAACAACGCTTCGTCCAATCCCGCGAGTTTCATTGATCCTTTCTGAGAATTTTATTTTTTTTCCCCTCACAACAACAACTCGTCGCCTCGTTCGGGGGGGGCGTTACGGTCTGTCGTCGTCGCGTC